>NW_027511169.1:0-32500 GCF_048772815.1 Callospermophilus lateralis | reverse complement strand
AATACAAAAATTCCATTTCAGCAGCAAGAAACACCACAAAAAGTGAAGGATGCCCAAATGGCTTCACAGTCCACATGTGGATACACTTAGCCCCCCGTGGCCACAGTTTACCCTAAAAGAGAGAATTCAACATTGCTGCCTCATGTTCATTGGAAAATAAGAAACCATGACCTCCAAGTCACATAGATGCAGACCCAGATTTGATGGTCTCACTACAAAGAAAGCTAAAATTCCCAACAACAACATATATTTCAAGTGCCCAACGTCAGAGGCAGATTCTCAAGAAGTCTTTAGGCCAGCAGAGCTCCATGGTTGTGGAGTGTTTACCCTGTCCCTTACTTTTGGAATCTCAGAAGGGAGGAAGATACACCAAGCCAATTGACGGCTCCTTTTGAAAAAATTGTACCACCAATGACATCATCAGCAAATATAACCCAACACTACCACAAGTTGCTGCACAAACAGATAGTTTACAATGCATACATGTGAGTTCACAATGTGTCCAGGCAAGTTCTGCAAGCAGTTCAGTGATGGCTATTGCAGAAGCTGTAGATTGGTTTTATCTTTGATTTCACCAGCACTGTGACGAAGATAGAAATTCTGGCAATAATGGCTAAAGAAAAAATTATGTAACATTCCAGAAAACACTGAAAGAAAACAATTTTCTTAACAATTTACATTGTCTTGGAGAGAATTATTAAATATAATGAAAAGGAAATGTGAAAGAAAACAAACAGATCTGTTAACCTCCTTTTTTGTTCACATTTTAAAACAATCCTCAACAGCTGTTTACCCAATTTAAATTAAACCATTTAAATAATGTGAATAAAAAAATATTTGGATCAATTTTTTCATGAGCCCTCATCATATATGATATATGGACATATGAACATTCAAACATATAACACAAAACACAAGTGTGCACACATAATATAATACATACAACACATAACCTAATAGTAAAGGCCTTATAACTTTTTACATGTGAAATCTCCATTGCAATGTTTAAAAACTCTATTGTCAAAAAATAGAACTGATCACCAAAACATTAAACTAGGTATGTATGAGCTCAAAAAAACAAAATAAAATGTGGGAAAAGGCAATAATAAAATAGATATTGAAAAAAGCATCCTGGTTCTATCTTAGATGTAAGGGTAGCCAAACTGGAATTTTGGATATCAGCTGATATGGACTTGAGTCAAATCATCTTCTTTTTGTTCTGTAGAAATCGCTTCAGTTAATCTCTCTGGAATCCAAATCGGCTGTTGTTCTCTCTGTGGAAACACACAAACAGGCCCCTGGCTCCAGACAATCATTGGGTCAGGACCTTGGTTAATCTCTCTGGAATCCAAATCGGCTACTGTTTTTCCTGTGGAAACAGACAAACAGACCCCCGACTCCAGACAATTACTGGGTCAGGACCTTTCCATTGTCCTGTTAGAATATCTTTCCAAAGAACCTTGGGCTTATGCACATTTTTTGGACACATATGCCTTTCCCCAGCACTAAGTCCTGATGAATCCAAATTTTAAAAGTTTAGAATAAAAAGGGTTATTTTAAGTTTGTCTTTGGGGAATATATACCCTTTCCCAATTGTGTCTTTTTTGCTTTAATAAGTACTTTTTAATAGTTTGATGAGCTTTTTCAACTATGCCTTGTCCCTGTGGATTGTATGGGATTAATGTTATATGAGTAATGCCAAATGATGACCAAAATTGTTTAAAAGAGGTAGAAGTATAACCAGGGGCATTATCTGTTTTTAACTGTTTGGGAACGCCCACAGTGGCAAAATTTTGTAAGCAATGAGTGATAATATCTTTAGTTTTTTCTCCGGCATGAAGGGTGCCCATCAAAAATCCAGAAGAAGTATCAACTGTAACATACAAATATTTTAATTTTCCAAATCCTGGCAAGTGTGTGATGTCCATCGGCCAAATATGATTAGGTATCAATCCTCTAGGATTGACTCCAAGATTAACTTGTGGTAAAAAGGTCACACAATTTTGACATTGTTTTATTATTTGTCTAGCTTTTTCCTTAGTTATTTTAGAAGGCTTTTGTAAGGTATTAGCTTTGACATGGAACTTTTTACGAAAATTTATAGCTTCTTCTAGTGTAGAGAAAATATGTATGTCATGTGTACTTTTATTTGCTAAATCATTGCCCAAACTGATGGCTCCAGGCAATCCTGTATGTGCCCTGATATGTCCTATAAAGAATGGATCTTTTCTGTCCCAGATTATACTTTGTATAGTGGAAAGCAAGGAGAAAACAGTAGAGGAATGGGAAATCCTACCAGCATCTTCAAGGCATACTATAGCATTAACTATATGCTGACTATCAAAAACAAATTAAATACAGAATCTTTAAACATCACAAAAGCTTGTAATACTGCATTAAGCTCTACATTTTGAGCTGATTGTTTGGGTACTAGAAATGTAAAAGTTTGATCAGGTGTAACTATTGCTGCTGTACCATTATTTGATCCATCAGTAAATATATTTGGAGCATTCATGATAGGTGTTTTTCTTGTCAATTTTGGAAAAATTACAGGATGTGATGACCAAAAAGACAATAAAGGATTAGATGGTAAGTGATTATGAAATGAAACATTAGATTTGCACATGATTATTGCCCAAGTATTTAACTCATTAACTAACTCATCAATTTGATTCAGAGTATGTGGAGTAATAATTTTATTGGGAGCAATCCCAAGCACTCACTTTGCTGCTTTTATTCCTTTGGGTATTAATTGTCCTATAGCCTCAGGGTACCTAGGAAGAATAGTGTTAGGAGAATAAGATAAATGTATCTATAATAATGGACCTTCTTGCAAAAATACTCCTGTAGGAATATTTTTTGTTGGTAGACAATAAATAATAAAGGCAAACTTATATCAATTCTATCCAATTGCATATTTTCCATATATGTTTCAATGATTTTTAATGCCTTTCTTGCTTCAGGCGTTAACATGTACCGTGAATTGGGATATGATGAACCTTTTAGGATATCAAATAAATATCCCAACTCTCCTGTTGGTATACCTAGATAAGGCCTTATCCAATTTATGTCTCCTAATAACTTTTGAAAGTCGTTATGTGATTTGAGTTGATCTACTTGTATTTGAAATTTTGGTGGCGGTACATGGTTGAGGATAATAGAACACCTAAATAATTAATTGGAAAATTTAATTGTACTTTATCTATTGCTATATCTAGATTATTTTTTAATAAGTTTGTAAGTGTGGCATAACATTCTAGCAATGTGTTTTTAGCTTTGTGTGCTAATAATACATCATCCATATAGTGAAATATTTGTAGTTCAGGATTTTGATTTCTAAGTGGCTTGATTACTTTGTTAAAATAAATTTGACACATTGTTGGGCTGTTAGCCATCGCTTGAGGCAGTACTTTCCATTCATATCTCTGATCAGAACCTTCATGATTCAGTGCAGGGATAGTAAATGCAAAACGTGGACTATCCTCAGGATGAATTGGAATTGAAAAAAAAAAAAACCTTTAATATCTATAAGTAATTTTGTTAAACCCTCCTCCTATGGGCAATTCCTTTTAAAATGTCCTGTTTGTTCACAATTGTAGCATGTTCTTGGCCTGGCATCTAATGCCTGTTTTAGTGCAGCTGCCACAATTTGCCCTTCTTCATTAATGTCTCTGGCATCTAAAGCCAGTTTTACTGCAGTTGCCACGACTTGCTCTTGTTCATTAATGTCTCTACATAATTTAATATATGTGTTTAAATCTTCATGTTTCCATGTTCTAATTATATCTCTGCACCAACTATTCGCTTGCTCATAAGCCAGTTTTTTTAGTAATAGCATTGCTTGTTCTGTTTTCCCAGAACCTCTGGTACCTGTTTGAATAAGCCTATCGACAAATTCAGCATAAAGTTAATTAGCTCCTTGTATTACTTTAGATAATTGACCTTGTAAACCTCCAAGTCCTTGTAAAGTCTTCCATGACTTAATTGCATCTACAGCAATTTATGCACATACACCAGAATCATATGCAATTTGTTGCTGCTGATCCTCATAAGGTCACTTTCCTAACAACATATCTAGATTTCTCTGAGGATAACCAGCTGCTGCATTTCGCATAGCCGTCTCCTTGCAAAATTCCTCATTGTCAACCTTCCATAACAGGTATTGTCCTCCATTTAGCACAACTTTACACATATTAGCGCAATCCGCTGGCTTCATGTTCAAGTTGTTAATGGTTTCGACCATGCTTACAGTGAAGGGTGCTTGAGGACCATAGGTTGTTACAGCCTCTTTTATCTGCTTCACTGTTTTGAAATTTAAAGCATGGTAAACTCGCTGCCCTCCTGCCTCAAATATAGAGCATGTTAATATTTGAGATCTTGTCTCAGGATCCCAACTATCAACTGTGGGGGTTGGGGGCTTCCCAGCATATGGAGGTGGCCTTGTTAGTTGGACACTTACGTCCTCTGGTGATAGAAAAGTATTAGTAGCAGTCTCCTGTAGAGGTGGTTCTGTTGGTTGGACACTTACACCCTCTGGTGATAGAAAGGTGTTAGTAGTAGTCTCCTGTTGTAAATTTCCCCCTGATGGCTTTTACTGTTTTACACTTTCTTTCTCTGTCTGACTAGCTTGAGAGGCCTTCTCTTTTACATGATTTTTTTCCTCTGTCTGACTGGTTCGAGAGACCTTCTCTTTTACTTGAATTTTTTCCTCTGTCTGACTAACTTGAGAGACCTTCTCTTTTACTTGAATCAGTATGTCTTCTCCTTCCTCTACCATTGTCTGAACTGAAGGCTTTTGACTAAACAAACAAGATACGAAAGTCCACAATGGCAATGTGCCAACTGGCAGAGTCCCTGGGCTTTTCTTTTCTATTCTTTTTAAATCGTCACCATGATGGTTCCATTGTGATATATTTAACAACTCCTCCTTAAAAAGCCATGGGCTACATTTTTGTATTGTATCAACGTATGCCCTGACTGCTCTTAATTTTACTGGGATGCCTCCTTCCTCTAACAATTTACTTAACACTTTTTCAGTTTGTTTTTTTTTCTAATTTCTGATGCCATATTTCTACTATAATACAACCCAACAAGATAACACCAAACAAAACAGAGATAGAATGAAATAAAAATGGAAAAACAAAATATCATTATAGCCTTTCTCTCTATCTGTTCCTCAGACACAAATAGTTTTTCCTCAGATGTGAGCGGTTTTTCTTCCGTCTCACTCGTCTCCAGGGACAGGCAATTTAAAGCAAATGTGAAGCAAAACAAAAGAGGAATCTTAAAATGGCTACCCATCCTCTTGTCCTGCCCTCAGGGGCAAGCAGTTTACCTTATCAGTTACCCTCAGTCGCTCCCCATGAGAGCCACCAAATGCTGCAGTCTGGCTGGGCACAATCAGGAGCCACTTTTCAAAAGAAAGCAACTTTATTTTTAGAACCACACACGCCAAGCAAAAGAGCCTCTCAGGAAAAACCCTCAGAGCCCCAACTGTCACCACCGGCTTCCCACAAGCCTTTCCCTCCCACACAAGCCTCTCTCCTCTTCCCACAATCCTCCTGCTCTTGAGACCGATTGGCTGGGTCACGTGTGGAGTCAAAAAAGTCCCCCAATGAGCAGCTCTGTGATCTGAAAAGGCAGGGAAGCAGCCCAATGAGCATCACCGCAGAGGAGCCAATCAGCTAGATGTTGCTGGGGCCGCTGTGAGCCAAATATCAGCTGGCAGTCTGAAAGGGTGGGGAAACAGCTCAATGAGCATCTCCAATGAGCATCACCGCAGAGGAGCCAATCAGCTAGATGTTGCTGGGGCCACTGTGAGCCAATCATCAGCCGGCAGCTGAAAGTTTGCATGCAGCTGGAAGTTTGCTGGGCCCCTTAGGCTGCAGCTATGAACAGGAGTTGTATGCACCATTCACTGAAGGTAGTTTTCAGTACTAGGAAACAAATATGTATTTCAGGTGGATGAATATTTCTGACAATAATCTGGTGAAAAGTTGATTATAAATCCACATACTTGAACATGAATGAATTTAGGGAGTGCAAATAAGACATATATATTTCATATTTTGAAAAATCTGTAGAGTGTGTGTGTATACACACACACACACACACACACACAGATATTAAAATGTAGCAACATATATGCCAATCGAAATTCACCATGAAATACACATCATTCACTGATCCAAACATATTCAATTTACTTTACAGGGATTTATGTATAATGTTGTTCTACTAGGAGGCTCTCCCATAGTTTGAATTTCAGTTCCAACAGCGTTTACGAGGAGTGATCCCTTCTCAAAATTTGTATCTGCCAAGTCAGCCACCTCACAAGAATGTAGGTGTGATACCAGCTGGGATTCGATATGTGCATATAAAAATACATGTGCTGAATAGGCTACACACAAAGGGAGACAGGAATTCACATATTTGTTAACTTTAAAAACACATGGATATCTAATTCAATTAAAAATAGACTGGATTTATAACACCTAACCTTTATCATGCAAAAGGCAAGTTCAAGAATACACCATGCCTCTTCTGAACTGCTTGTATTTCAATTCTGATTTGGTTACTTTTCTGCATCATATTAGAATTAGTAGTCAGAGTGTAGTAGGGTATAAGTTAGTGTCAGGGATTCAGTATTTCAAATGGAAAATTGGAAAATGAATCCAATGTGTATGCAATATGTGTTACACAAATAACTTCCCACTCTAATTCAGAAAATGGCTTGACATAACCTTCGCCCAAAGAAAGACAAAATTACAGGAGAAGAGTCAGAAAATCTGTAAATACATATATGGAATGGAAAATTCTCAGAAGTTTAAAACTTTTGAGGCTTTAGAGGAGCTTCCAAAACTTAGGGACAGGGTAAAACTCCACAAACATGGAACTCTACTGGCCTAAAGACTTCTGGAGATACTGACAATGAGGTTGGGCACTTGAAATATACATTGTTGTCAGGAGCTTTAGCTTCCTTTTTAGTGAGAACATCAAAGCTGAGTCTGCATCTATGTGACCTGGAGGACATGGTTTCCTATTTTTCAATGAACATGAGGCAGCAGTGTTGAATTTTCTCTTTGTAGCTAAACTGTGACCACTTAGGGCTAAGTGTCTCCCCATGTGGACTTGAAAGCCATTTGGTCATCCTCCAGTGTTCGTGTTATTTCTTGCTCCTGCACTGGGTGTTTTGTATTTGCTTCAAGGCATATAAGGAGTTCAACTGAGACACAGTCCTGGAGGGTGTCCTGTAATATGTGGGGGGTCAGGGTCTGCAGGAGAATGCAACAACCAGGCTTCTATCCAACATTGCTTGCCCCCTTGATCATAGCAACCAGATTGTGAACATTGCCCTGAAAACTCTCTATGTAACAATATGCCTTTATATACAAGGGTGTGCTGGCTGCACCATGTCATTCACAAGCCATTTGGAGCCAGTGTAAGATCCACATGACCCCACCACAGATGTTTTATCACACACCTGCACACCACTGCTCTAGGCCTACTACTCAGAAAGCTCCAACTTACTGACATCTCAGTTCTACACCATTTTCATGAAACACAGTCAATCAAGGCACTGTCTGGTACCCTCATGATCAGCAACAGGACATCCTAAGGTTCTCCAGTGCCACCTGGTCATGGAAATTTCAAAAATGAAGTTTTTGAAATTTCATAAATGAAGTTGAAGGCACTGTGGGTTTCAATTCATTCAGGAACCATTAAATGATGAGGAAGCTCATTTCAATGAAAGCTCTGGAGAACTCTCAGAGACAAGGCTTCCCAAAGAGTAGGCAAAAGGTCACATTGTGGTCTACAATGTGAGGTCCATGTGTGTTTTTACTCTCAACTACGGCTGCCAATCTTTCAGAATAAAATCATGGCATATCTTGGATGAGATTCCCAGTGCTCTGTGGAAAGCCCCCCTGGGCGTAGATCTCAGTTTCCAAGGACGACTCTCATGGGTGGACTCCTAAAATCCAAACACAATACATGGCAATACTTCTCTGAGGTCAGTTACAGAACACAGTCTCTAAGGGGAATCACACCTGAGTTCAATCCTAGGTGGACCCAGTCATCTCTTCCAAACGCCAAACAAATGACCACAATTAAAACCAAAACACTCCCACATGGCCCTTATCTTCTTCCAATAGACACACATAATATCCATTGGCTGGGGGTTTTCATGAGGGGCGCTGTGCAAGACAGTGTCCAAAATAAACTTCCTTGCCCCTCATTTGCCTAAAGTCAGGGTGTCCTGGACACCCTTCCTGTTAACCATGAGTGATCAAATAGGACTGCTGTTAATACTGTTCCAATTCTCCAATTTGAGGCCTACTGGCTCTGGGGTTTAGATTCTTTATGTGAATTGGAGTTATGAGAAAACCCACGCATCTCTGGGCTAGCCTCTGCAGGGCTTTGAAGAACTCATTTGACCGAAAGATCCCGATTCACAATTGATAAAGGTCAGGATCCTTAGAGGAAGGCGAGAGACTTCATCCACAATGACTGTTCTTTTGGCTATTTTGGTTTTGGATACAGAAGAGATTTTTCTTTAGATCCCTCAGGTGCTGAAAATCTAACCACAGCATCACAGAGGGCAAAGAGGCTTATTCAGACCCATCCCATTTCAAAGCAATTAAGCAAAGAGCCACAGGTGATGCCCATTCATTACAATTTGAAAACTGTTTGCTTCAGCCTTCACCAAGGTGTGGCCTGAGGCAAAGACCTTCCTGACATTCAGGGCAACAGAACAATAGGTAAGCAAAAGGCTTAAAGCAGGGTTTCCCACTGAGACTCTTCTGGTCACGCTGGTATCTGAGTTTTCAGAGATGCTCGCCATTTCCTTCAGCTATCCAGTACATGGCCATGTCACAGAGTTTGGTGGTGGTACATATCTTGAACACAAAACCATTTGCCCATTCTGGACAGTGCCCACAATTCAGGAAGAAAACAGAAACTTAAGGAGATAGGAGGTGTTGCCAATCGAAAAGTCAAACCGCAGTCCATTCACAAATTGGGCAGAATGAATGCTGGGAAGCTTTCTACTAGACAGGACACATCCATTGATACATTCTCTTTTCTAATGTCGACAACCACGGACACAGTGGGATACACAGACCTAGAAACACTCGCCTTTTCAAATGACTTACTAGAAATAGTCCACTTCAAACCAAACAAACTGCTTTTCCTATCAATTCTCAGAACATGTGACAAAGCCACAAACACACACCCACACCCACAAAGGCAACTTCTTTACCCAAGAAGGTCTGTGAATATCCGGAGTGTCCTCTGACTGGTTGGCCATTATTTGTTCCCCCAAAATGGCCTGTCCTGTCTCAGATCTGGTCTCCTTGGCCAACACTGTGAAGTTGTCAGGAGCCAGGGGTGAGCCACTACCTGCTTTTTCATGAAAGACCCCTCTTCAGAGCTTTCCTGGCATTTGGCCATCATCATATCAGTAGGTACCAAAAAAGACTTACTCTGTTCTTGGTAAATCCAAATAAGTTAGCCCACTGGGACTGTGACTGGGACTGTCTCTGGATGCCAGGCTTCTTGGATCCCAAGTTCAGAGAGCTCCATCACCAATAAATTAGTTAGTTCACTTCCTTCAGGAACTGAATTATGACACTACCTTGGCAACCACTTTGTTTTAACAGTAGCTTCGAAGGGTCTCATGTGATGGAGGCTGCCTCTACTTCCTGTGACAGTTTCACAAGTTAAAATGGTATATCAACCATAGGCACCTGGGAACAGCTCACCATACAAGCCTCGTTTGGTCCGTCTTCTCTACATAAAGAAGAAAGTGGCTGATTCAGACAAATCCCTTCATTCTGAGCAGGTTGTTTGCCATGGAAGATGACTTTTGCTCTCTCAGGTCCTAAATAGCTGCATACATCTTCTCCAGGGATCATTTCTGCATGGACCTTGAGGTTCTCTGCCGGTGGAAGATCCCCTCTATTTCTGTATTGTAAGACAAACTCTGTCCCTGCTCTTCTGTATAGTTAGATTGAGGGAAAAGTGTATGGTAAGGCTTAATAACAGGTTCGATTTGGCTTAGGAATCATTCTGATTGATGAATAATGGTATTGGGTACCTGTGATATTTACAAGAATATACAAGTGAAATATAAGTATGAAATCAGAAATCTAGGTAAGATATGAAGCCCAGAAGAGCATTAGGCTCTTGATTGGGATACTTAGCTTTGAATTTTGTTCTGCACAGATGTGTCAGATAAATCGATATACCATGGCATAGGACCTTGTACCTTGGATGATTGAATGTTGAAGAGAACATCCAGTCAAACAGGGATAGTCGGTATTATTAGAAAGATAGTTGGTAGGTTTAGGAAGAAGGGTGAGTATAGGATTGGCAGCAAAAGTTCTTCAGCAATTGGGTTTCAGATAGAGAGTGAATGTAAAAGTTAGTATATGTGAAGAGTCAGTCACAATGATGAACTGGGGAAAATATATAGGAAAGCAGATATGAATACAGACATTATGAAATCAGGCAAAGTATAAAGTCAGTGATAGGATTAGGCATTTTTAACAGGGTTGTTGTGGAATATATAATCTAAGGAAGAAACAAATATGTACTCAACAATAGGATTGACATTTGAGAGCATTAGGCAACCTGCACATAGATGTTTTTAGTAATCCATGCTCACTTTCCATTTAGGCTTTCGTACAATCAAAGTGTGACCTTTGCTTTTTTGTCGAGAATATTACTGTGATAAAATGTATATGGACATCAGGTGACATGAGTATTTCTTCCACCAATTCTGTGAGCAATATTTTGAAGACGTATAAATAAGTGTTGGGTGTAAAATTAGGTGTACCTGGAGTCTTTGGATATAGAGATAATGCATGAATAGACTATCCTGAGAATAAATAATATAACTGGTTCCAACTTTAAATAATTTTTTGAATTGATATCTGAAAATATACAGAAAATCTTATATTGCTATACAATCATTCATTCCATCCTGTTACATTCTAATGGTAATATGAGTGTTATGGTTTATCATGAAGAGTGTGTGAGTTTTGCTTCAAAAGTGATTGTGGAAGTCAAAAATAATGTGTTTGGCAAGAAGTCTCATGAAAAGACCAGTCAAGAGACCTGGAGGAATAAATGTGTTCTGAAGAAGGAATTGATTAAACATGAAAAAAAATTCTTATAAATTTGTGAAACTCTGGATGAAATATATATATATATATATATATATATATATATATATATATATATATATATATATATATATTTGAATATATGTAGAATACATAGGTAAAATATATGTATGAAAACAGAAATCTAAGTAAGATTTGAAGCCCAGAAGGGCATTGGTCCCTTGATTGGGACTACTTAGCTTTGAATTACTTTCTGCAAAGTTGTCTCAGATAAATCCATATACAATGACATAGGACCTTGTACCTTGGATGATTGAATGTAGAAGCGAACATCCAGTCAAA
Organism: Callospermophilus lateralis; assembly: GCF_048772815.1. Lineage (NCBI taxonomy): Eukaryota > Metazoa > Chordata > Mammalia > Rodentia > Sciuridae > Callospermophilus > Callospermophilus lateralis. Next base: position 21,032 of record NW_027511169.1, on the reverse strand, counting down.
AAGGGATAGTTGGTAGTGAAAGTTTAATAAAATAGGTACTTGTCACTTCCTGTGTTTCTGTATGCTTAATAAAACACTGTTGAAATCTTGAGAATTGTTTGCTAATCTTGTTCCCAGAATGTGCTGTCCCCATCTGCCAAACTGCAGATTGTACTCCCTCACCCGGTTAAGCGCTAACTGCCCACTGACCCTTACCCATCAATAAACTTCCCTCCCTGGCCTCTCCAAGAAAAGTATATAAGCTCTGCTGAAGCTGTTCTCAGGACTCTCTGCTCTATTCAAGTGAACTCTGAGCCCCAGCATGCTGGACCCCCAGTAAATCCTTTGCTGTTGCATGTTAAAGTCTCTTGGTTGTCCCTTCCTCTGACACTAGCCCGACCTTTACATATGGAGGTTCCACAGAGATCAAGCAGCGGTGGACGAGAGACCCCAATGGACCCCCCTCAGATAAGTAAGGCGCCTCTTTCTGGTTTCAGGTTTCATGTTAGGGTTTGGCAAAATGGCTGTCAATGAAGAGTGTGAGCTCTCTCTGATGGTGGCTGACAGTCGTGTTACAGAACCACAGGCCACGTCCCTGGAGGACGCCTGAGAGGACTCGGGAAATTGAGGAACAATAGTCTCCTTGACTCAGTGATATTTTGTTTCGGATTCAGTATTGCCAGTCCATCGGATTTTGCCGGCTACTCAGTCATGGTCTCAGTGTTGAACGTCCATTGCCTGTCTTTATTGTCTTGTCTTGCCTGTGTCATGTGTCTTGCTTTCACTGTTTGTGTATCTCTCATTATGGAACAGAGCACTTCAATGCCTCTGTCCCTGACCCTTGATCACTATACCAAAGTCCGTTTAAGGGCTCAGAATCTCTTTATTTCAGTAAAGCCCCGGATGTGGTAGACTCTCTGTACCTCAGAATGGCCCACCTTTGGAGTCGGATGGCCCCTAGAAGGATCTTTCTACTTCCCACTAATTTATAATTCAGAGATATTGTCTTTCAGCCGTGGCCAGATAGTCATCTGGATCAACAGCCATATATTTTAATTCAGCAGGACCTCTGCAAATTTCCTCCTCAATGGGTCAAGCCTTTCCTTGCCCCTGCCCCCGCAATGACTCCTTCCCCCAGGAACTCACAAACACTCTGCTCCTCCTCTTCCTCCACACTCTGTTTTCCCTGTGTCACCAGATTTGAGTCTACTGGACTCTCCTCCCCCTCCTTATCCCCTGCCCTCATCCTCTAACCCCCAACACCCTCTAAGTGATACCCCTGCTGCTGACTGAGCCTCTCCTCCATTGAAGGAAGCTAAGCCGGCCCAGCGCCCTCCAGGTAATTCCCCTGCAGCACACACAGCACCTCCTCCCATGGAGGAAGCTGGCCCTGCTAAAGGAACTCGCTGGCGGTGAATGATTGAAAACCCTGGAACTCTTGGGATGCCTCCCCTTCGACCCTATAGACCAATGATTGACAATGGCCATTGGGGGAAAATTCAAGCCTACCAGTATTGGCCGTTCTTCTCTTCAGACCTATGTAACTTAAAAAATAGCAATCCCCCTTTTACCGAGGACCCCACCCGGCTCTTAGGTGTGGTTGAGTCATTGATGTTTTCACACCAGCCTACTTCGGATGACAGCCAACAACTGCTAGGGACTTTCTTCATGACAGAGGAAAAAAAGGGAATTCTCCAGGAAGCTAAAAAAAAATCCTTGGACCAGGTTTGCATCCGACACAACTTACCAACATAATCAAAGCCGGCTTTCCCTTGAACCGACCCAACTGGGACCCCAACACCTTTGAAGGTAGGGAGCATCTGTCCACTTATCACCGGGCTCTAATAGTGGGTCTCCGAGCAGCCGCTAGTGACCAAATAATTTGGCCAAGGTAAGAGAGATTATCAGGGGCCTGATGAATCTCCCTCTATGTTTCTAGAGAGAATTATGGAGGCATATAGGAGCTATAATCCTTTTTATCGTCAGGCAGAGAATCAAAAGGCATCTGTCACGATGGCCTTATTGGGCAAACTGCCCTGGATATTAAAACAAAGTTACAAAGCTTAGATTGATTACAAGATATGACTTTGAGAGATTTAGTCAGAGAAGCTGAGAAGGTATACTATAAGAGAGAAACTGAGGAAGAGAAGGGAGCAAATGGAGGATAAAAGAAACAAAAGGCAGAGTAAGGCGTTGACTAAGGTCCAGGTCACAACAACAAATAGGCCAAAAATTAAGAAACAGGGAGACAAGAAGGTATACATTGGCCCACGACAGAGGCCACCCTTGGCCTCAGATCAATGTGCCTACTCAAACAAAAAGGACACTGGGCCAAAATTGACATAGAAAGCGACAGCCACGCCAGCCAGCCATTCTGACTCTGGAGGATGACTAAGAAAGTCGGGGCTCAGATCCCCTCCCCGAGCTCAGAGTAACTTTTGAAGTGGAGGGGACCCCAGTAAACTTTGAAGTGGATACAGGGGCAATATACTGAGCCCATAAGGCCACATTGGGCCCTCTATCAAATAAAAAATCTCTATTTCAAGGGGCTAATGGCAGTAAATATCGGGCTTGGACAACTAAGAGGACCATGGACCTGGGAAAAGGAAAAATCCATCACTCCTTCCTAGTAGTCCCAGAATGCCTGGCCCCATTGATCGGCGGAGATCTGCTCACCATGCTCTGGGCCAAAATAAATTTTAACCCTGAAGGCCCTTAAGTGGAATTTCTAAATCTTTCAGTAAAAACTCCAAGAGCCACGGCTCTAACTATGTCAGTAGAAAATGTACATCAACTCACTCACCTTGGTTCAAAGAAACTGCAGGCATTCCTGAAGGATCAAGAACAGAGTTTTCCACTAACAGACTCACAGTGAAGAAAATAACTGAATGGGTAACAAAAGCCTGTTGGGTTCATCAATTGGTAAATGCTTACCCTTCCAAGCTTCCTGTATGAAAGCACATACGAGGAACCAAACCAGGACAATACTGGGAAGTGGACATTACTGAAATAAAGCCAGCAAGGTATGGACTTAAATATCTCCTATTCTTTGTAGATACATTTTCAGGATGCATTTAAGCCTTCCCCACAAAAAAAAGAAAAAAAAAAGAAAAGAAATAGCGCAAATTTTGGTCAAGAATATCCTAGAAGATATTTTTCCAAGATACAGCCTGCCTAAGTTAATAGGGTCTGATAATGGACCGGCGTTCATGGCCCAGGTAAGTCAGGGGTTAGCCAGGACCCTGGGGATTAATTGGAAGTTACATTGTGCTTATAGACCCCAGAGTTTAGGACAGGTAGAAAGAATGAACCAAACCATTAAACAGACCTTAAAAAAATTAAGCTTAGAGACCGGAATAAAAGATTGTACTATGCTCCTGCCTTATGCACTGTTAATGAAGAAAATACTCACTCTGATTTTAGTGTAACCTCACCCCCTATGAAATTCTCTATGGTGCCCCTCCTCCAGTAAGGGACCTAACACCAACTCTAAGACCTTACAATCCCTTCCACACCAGCTTGCTTGACACACTTAAAGCTCTTGAAAGAATTCAGTGACACCTGTGAAAACAGCTGGCCACTGCCTACCAAACTGGGGACGAGGGGACTCCACATCGATATCAAGTAAGAGACTTTGTCTTCGTAAGACGACATCAGGTGACATCGCTGGAACCCCGCTGGAAAGGACCATTCCAGGTGCTACTTATAACACCTACAGTGGTAAAGGTAGATGGAATCACTTCCTGGATGCATGCCTCTCATCTCAAGCCTGCGCCCTGTCCAGACATTGACTGGAAACTGGAATTGGCTGGAAACTGGAAAAGACTGGTAACCCTTTCAAATTGCACATTCGCCGTGTGGATAAGGCTATAGACTCTCCCCTTGACCACCAGTATTTCTAACCCTCATCACCCCTTTCAGCAGCGATGGCTGATCACAAATCCTACTGGACAAGAAGTTTAATCAATCTTGCATACAGCCCCCTTAGGGACCTGGTGGCCATCTCTCCACCCAGACATTTGTCAGCTGGCTATATGTCTTTCCTATTCAGATATCCCTGAAGAAGAGGATCCCACTAAAATTCCATTAAATCCCTTCCGTATCATATGTAATGGAAACAAACATTATGGATGTAGGGACACGTGAGCCAGATGCAGGTCGGCTAGCCTAGATTACTATGTTTGCCCGGTGAACTATCAAAGCCACAAACAGCCATGGCTGTGTGTGGGAAAAGCCGACTTCTTCTGTAATCAAGGGGATGTGAGCATACAGGGGCTGCATGATGGAACCCAAACTCCTAATCAAATTCAGTACACAGCATTGGCCATATTACCAATAAGATAACCTAAATCGATGGCACCCAGAGGGGTCTCTAGATCCTCAAATTCTGTGGAACCTTTTTAACTTTGGGAAGGGCTCAAAGGCGTGAAAAGAGATTCCCCTATGTGGAGGCCTTTTCCGTCCTTCGCTCACATCCTGAACTATGCTTCTCCAATAGATCCTCACCCTCAGCCTTCTGCTCTAGTCTCTCTGCTGTCACTCCCACCTCAACAACCTGATTTCTCCCATCCCGTTACTAGATCAACAACCCAAACATCCGCCGGTTCTCAGACCATTGCCCCCTTGCTGAGGTAGCAGGTACTTAGTTACCACTCTACCCACTCACTCCTCTCTTCTCCTGTCAGCACCCATACGGGGTTTCACCAGGTCCTTTTACCAGCTAACCTAAAGCTCAAAATAGCTGAGAAGACCCCTATCCAAGATGTAATAAAAATGGTCTTTAAAGTTGCTTTGTCATCACTGAAAACAGGTTACTAAGAATTTAAAGTCCCTCACAGGCTTTTTGGATACATACTCCCATCTTCCCCTCTTTTCTACATGTTCTACTGCTCAAGTTTTTGTTGCTAGAAAATCCCAAACCCCTTTCCCATTATTCTTTTACATCTCTCTGTACTCATTCTCAGATCCTCGGAACTGCTCTAAGTCCCGCCTTCCCTCTCTTTCCCCTCTGTTCCACACCCACAGAAAAGTCTTAACTGATCTTCTCCAGATGTCTTCACCATGGCTGACTTTAGGACGTTCAGCAAAAGAGTCCCTATAAAAGAGTTCAGTGTAGACAAACTTCCTGTTTTCATGTGGCCCTGTTCTACTTGGCCACTGGCTAAAACAATCAGTACTTGTAAGCTAGACACCCCCTTACTAGTTTTTCACAAAATATGTGAACAAGGCCTCTGACTTTGAGCTGGGGCTTCAAAGAGATGGCTACATTTCTATGATAAAGAAGTTACCAACTGGCTCCATGGTAACAGCTGGCAAGCGGAAAAAAGAAAGGGATGAAATATCTCTCCCCCTCCCAGGTGTCCTTGAAAAGTTAATTTGCTCAGAACAGAGGAAAAAAACATAAAAAAAACTGCTTTTTGTGAATTTCTGCTGACTGTGAACTTCTGAGCACATTCCCTTACATGTTGGGTACAAAATTCTGAAACTTCCTAAACTTGGGGTTCATGGGATTAATTGATTACAACAGAAGCAATGCCCTCTGAATCCGTTTGCAACCAAATAGGACTGTTTCCCTAGCTTTGGTGCTATCTTAGGTGCCTTGTCTTGACTGTTCCTACAAGAGTATAATTCTATATACTTAAACATTTTTATGTTTTCATTAAATGGTCAACAGTGGTGATTAAATGTGTAATGGAGCAGAGGTTACCCAGAGTGCTCTATCATGATGCAGGTTCATTTGAAGATCAAACAGGGGGGCATACAACCCGGTTCCACAGGGAACATATATCCCTCACTTCAGCCATCCTATTAGGAATACGAGTTGCTGCAGGGGAGGTCACAGGAACCACTGCCTTGGTCCATGGTACAAAGCAAAATACCCAATTAGAAGCAGCAATAGACCAAAACTTAAAGATATTAGAAACCTCCATCACAGCTTTGTGGGAATCTTTAACCTCTCTCTCTGATGTTGTTTCATACAACAATCGAGGGTTGGACCTCCTCTTCCTGAGAGAATGGTGCCTTTGTGCTGCATTGAGGGAAGAATGTTATTTTTATGGCAACAATACTGGAGTTGTAAAAAATTTATGAGTAAAATAAAAGGATGCCTTGAAGAGTGTCAACGAAAGAGAGAGGCCCAAAAAGTGTGGTTTGAGTCTTGGTTCACACAGTCCCCCTGGTTAACTATACGTTTATCAACCTTGGCCAGTCCAATAATAATACTCACATTCTTGCTAACTATAAAACCCTGTTTGCTCAACCATGTATTTTCATTTCTCCAACCTCAAATTAGACAAGTTAAACTTATGGTAATACCCCACTAGCAGACATAGAATGTGACACCACTCCAATGATCACTTTTATGATTAAAAGTAGCCAGAAGAAGACGTGGGGAATGAAAGGTTAATAAAATGGTACTTGTCACTTCCTCTTTTTCTGTATGCTTAACAAAACACTGTTGAAATCTTGAGAACTGTTTGCTAATCTTGTTCCCAGAATGTGCTGTCTCCAACTTCCAAAATATATAATGTACTCCCTCTCCCAGTTGCATGCAAACTGCCCACTCGCCCTGACCCATCAATAAACTTCCCTCCCTGCCCTCTACAAGGAAAACACATAAGCTCTGCTTAAGATGTCCTCAGGGCTCTCTGCTCGATTCAAGGGAGCTCTGAGCCCCAGCATGCTGGACCCCCAATAAACCCTTTGCTGTTCCATGAGACAGTCTCTTGGTGGTCTCTTCCTCCGACGCTCACCTGAACATTACTTGGATGATTGAATGTAGAAGAGAACATCCAGTCAAAAAGGGATAGTCGGTAGGATTAGGAAGATAGTCGGTATGTTTAGGAAGGAGAGTGAGTATAGGATTTGGAACAAAAGTTTTTTAGCAATAGGGTTTTGGTTAGAGAGTGAATGTAAATGTGAGCACATATGAACCATCACAATGATGAACTGGGGAAAATATGTAGGAAAGAAGATATCAATAGAGACATTACGAAATCAGGCAAAGTATAAAGTGTGTGATAGAATTAGGCATTTTCAACAGGGTTGATTTTGGATATATTATCTTAGGAAGAAACGAATATATTGTCACAAATAGGATTGAATTTTGAGAGCATTAGGCAACCTGGACATGGATGTTTTTAGTAATCCATGTTAACTTTACATTTAGGCTTTGGTAGAAACATAAGTGTGACCTTTTCTTTTTGTGTCCAGAATATTACTGGGTTAAATTGTATATGTAGATCAGGTGACATGAATATTTCTTCCACCATTTCTGGGAGCCATAATTTGAATACGTATAAATTAGTATTGAGTTTACAATGAGGTGTACCCTGTGTCTATGAATATAGAGACAATGCATGAATAGACTATACTGTGAATAAATAATATAACTGGTTCCACTTTAAATAATGGATTGATTTGATATCTGAAAATATATAAGAAATCTTATATTGATATACAATCATTCATTCCATCCAGTTATACATCTAATGGTAATATTAGGGTTATGGTTTATCATGAACGGTGTGTGAGTTTTGCTTCAAAAGGGATTATGGAAATCGAAAATAATGGGTTTGGTAAGAAGTCTCATGAAAAGACCAGTCAAGAAACATGGAGGAATACATGTGTTCTGAAACAGAAAATTATTGAAAGTGAAACACATACCCATAATTTTGCTAACTTGTGGATGAAATATATACTCTATTATGTGCATTACCTGAAGAAATAGTAATGTACCAGTGGCGAATAAGAATGAACATGAAAATACACATCATGTCCCATATGAATCTACTTGTATTAATGAGAAACTGGGTCAATTATTGTAGAAACATTAGGATATGTATGCACCATTCACTGAAGTTAGTTTTCATTACTAGGAAGCAAATATGTATTTCAGGTGGATGAATATTTCAGAGAATAACCTTTTGAAATGTTGACTATAAATCCACATACATGAATATGAAAAAATTTAGGGAGTGTATAATAAGGCATATATATTTTATATTTTAAAAAAATCTGGAGTGTGTATATATACACAGAGAGACAGAGAGAGACATTAAAAAGTAGCAATATATATGCCAATCGAAATTCACCGTGATATATATATCTTACACAGATAGAAAAATATTCAATTTACTGAACATGGATTTATGTATAATATTGTTCAACTAGGAGGCTCACACATAGGATGAATTTTCAAAACCCATAGCGTTTAGGTGGAGTGATCACTTCTCATCATTTGTATCTGTCAAGTCAGACACCTCACAAGAACGTATGTGTGATACCAGGTAGTATTCTATATGTGCATATAAAAATAGATGTGCTCAATAGGTTACATAAAATGGGAGAGAGGAATTCACATATTTGTTAAATTTAAAAATACATGGAGAACTATTTCAATTTAAATCGACTAGATTTATAGCACCTACATTTTGTCATGCAAAAGCCATGTCCAACTATACACCATGCCTCCTCTGAACTGCTTGTATTTATATTCTGTTTGGGTTATTTTTCTCCATCTTATTAGGATTAGTAGTCAGAGACAAGTAGGGTATGGGTTAGTGTCACGGATTCAGTATTTCAAATGGAAAATAGGAAAATAAATCCAATGTGTATGCAAATATGTGCCACAAAAAATATTCCCACTCTCATCCAGAAAAATGCCTTGAAATTATCTTCGCCCCAGGTAAAACACAATTAGAAAAGAAGAGTTAGAAAATCTGTGAATACATATGTGGAATGGAAAATGCTCAGGAGTTCACAACCTTGGAGGTGGTAGAGGAGTTTCCAAAAGTAAGGGACAGTGTAAACACTCCACAATCATGGAGCTATGCTGGCCTAAAGACTTCTTGAGAAACTGCCTCTGAGTTTGGGCATTTGAAATATATGTTGTTGTCAGGAGCTTTAGCTTCCTTTGAAGTGAGACCATCAAACCTGGGTCAGTATCTATGTGACCTGGAGGACATGGTTTCTTATTTTCCGATGAACATGAGGCAGCAGTGCTGAAGTCTCTTTGTAGGTAAACTGTGGCCTCTTCGGGCAAAGTGACACCCCGTGTGGACTTTGAAGCCATTTGGTCATCCTCCACTTTTCGTGGTGTTTTTTTGCTGCTGCACTGGGAGTTTGGTATTTGATTCATGACATACAAGGAGTTCAACTGGGACACAGTGCATGAGGGAGTCTTGTAACGTGTGGTGGGTCAGGCTCTGCAGGAGAATGCACCAACTGGGCTTCTATTCCACATTGCTTGCCGCCTTGACCATAGCAACCTAATTCTGAACATTGCCCTGAAAACTCTGCATATAACAAGATGCCTTTTCATATAATGGTCTCCTGGCTGCATCAAGTCAGTCACAAGCCATTTGGACGCCAATGGCAGATCCACATGGCCACATCACAGATGTATTATCACACACCTGCCTACCACTGCTCTAGGCCCACTACTCAGCAGGCTCCAACTTACTGGCATCTCTGTTCTACACCATTTTCATGAAACCCAGTCAATCAAGGCACTGTCTGTTACACTCATGATCAGCAACAGGACATCCAATGGTTCTCCAGTGCCATCTGGTCATTGGGAATTTCAAAAATTTCATGGTGTTTTTCTTTCCATTTTTCAAGAATGAAGTTGGAGGCACTTTGGGGTTTCCATTCATTCAGGAACCATTACATGGGGAGGAAGCTCATTTCAATGAAAGCTCTGAGGAACTCTAACAGGCAAGGCTTCCCAAACACTGGCCAAAAGGTCACATGAAGCCAGGACCATTGAGGTCTACAACGTGAGGTCCATGTGTCTTTTGACTCTAACTATGGCTGCCAAGTTTTTCAGAATAAAATCATGTGATATCCTTGCTGAGATTTTCAGCTCTCTGTGGAAAGCCATCCTGGGCCTAGATCTCAGGTTTCAAGGGCAACTCTCATGTGTGGCCTCCTACAATGCCAACACAATTAATGGCAATACTTCTCTGAGGTCAGTTCCAGAACTCAGTCTCCAAGGAGAATCACAGCAGAGTTCAAGCCCATGTGGACCCTGTCATCTCTTCCAAACGCCACACAAATGACCACAATTAAAACCAAAACATTCCCACATGGCCCTCATCTTCATCCATATAGGCACTCATCATAAACTCTGGCTGGAGGTTTCCATGAGGGATGCAGCCCAAGACAGTGTCCAAAATATCCACCATTGCCCCTCATTTGTCTAAATTTAGGGTGGTCTGGAAACCCTTTCTGTGAACCAAGAGTGATCAAATAGGCGTGCCGTTAATACTGCTCTGCTTCTCCAATTTGAGGCCTACTGACTGTCAGGTATAGATTGCTTATGTGATTTGGCATCATGAGAGAAACCAAGCACTTATGCAGGACTTTGAATAACTCATTTGACCTATAGGAATCCTATTCTCACTTGATGGACGTCAGGAACCTAACAGAGAAAGGCAAGAGACTTCATCCACAATGACTGATCCTTTTGCCATTTTGGTTTTGGATGCACACATGGGATCTTCTTTAGATTTATCAGGAGCTGAGAATCTTAGCCACAGCCTCAACCAAGGCCTAGTGTCTGATTAAGACACATCCCTTTCCAAAGAAATTAAGCAATGAGCCACAGGTGATGCCCATTCATTTCCATTTGAAAACTGTTTCTTCAGGCTTCAAAAAGGGGTGGCCTGAAACAAAGACCTTCCTGACATTCAAGGCAACAGAACCATAGGTAAGCAAATGGCCCAAAGCAGGGTTTCTCCAATGAGACTTTACTGGTCACACTAATATCTGAGATGTTCCCATTCCCTTCAGCTATCAAGAACATGGCCATGTCACAGAGCATGGAGGTTATACATATCTTGGACAATAAATCATGAGCTCATTCTGGAGAGTGGCCAGAATTCAGGAAGAAAACCGGAACTTAGGAAGTTAGTAGTTGTTTCCTATCCATAAGACAAGCCACAGTCTATTCATCACTTATGAACGATGAATGCTGGGAAGCTTTCTACTAGACAGGACACCTCCATTGATGCATTCTCTTTTCTAATGTCTAAAACCACGGACACAGTGGATACACAGACATAGAAACACTCGCCTTGTCAAAAGAGTTACTATCAACAGTAGACTCCAAAGCAAACGAACCACCTTTATTACCTATTCGCAGAATATGAGACAAAACCACAAACTCACACCCACACACATAAAGTCACCTCATTCCCAAAAGTGGATCTGTGACTATCTGGAGTGTCCTCTGACTGGTGGGCCATACTATGTTCCTCTGGAAATGGCCTTTCCTCTCTCAGATTTTGTCTCCTTGGCCAACTCTGTGATGCTTTGAGGAGCCTGCAGTTAGCCACTACCTGCTATCTCAGGAAAGGCCTCTCTTCAGAGCTCAATTGGCATTTGGCCATCCTCAAATCAGTAGGTACCAAGAAGGTCTGAATCTGTACTTGGTAAATACAAACAAGTGAGCCCACTGGGACTGGGACTGGGACTGGCTCTTGGTGCCTGGCTTCTTGCATCACAATTTCAGAGAGTTCCATCACCAAGGAAGTTAGCTAGGACACTTCCTTCAGGAACTGAATGAGGTCACTGCCTTGGCAACAACTTTGTCCTAACCGTTGCTTCCAAGGGTTCCATGAGATGGAGGCTGCTCCTACTTTGTGTGACAATTTGACTTGTTACAATGGTATATCAAAATAGGCACCTGGGAACAGCTCTCCACGCAGGCCTGCTTAGGTCCATCTTCTCTACATTAAGAAGAGAAAGGCTGATGCATACACATCCCTTCGTCCTGTTCAGGTTGTTTTCCATGAAGATGGATTTTGCTCTCTCAGATCCTTCATAGCTGCCTACATCTTCTCCAGGGATCATTTCTGCATCGAACTTTGAGGTTCTCAGCAGTTGGAAGATACCCTACATTCCTGTATTGTAAGGCGAACTCTGTCCCTGCTCTTTTGTAATTTTAGATTGAAACAACAGTGTATGGTTAGGGTTAATAACAGGTTCGATTTGGGCAAGGAATCATTATGCGGGATGAATAATGGTATTGGGAACCTGCAATATTTATAGGAATATAGAGATGAAATATAAGTATGAAAACAGAAATCTAGGTAAGATTTGAAGCTCAGAAATGCATTGGGCAACTGATTGCGATACGTAGCTTTGAATTACGTTCTAGATACATGTTTCAGAAAAATCTTTATACAATGGCATAGGATCTTGTACCTTGGATGATTGAATGTAGTAGAGAACATCTACTCAAAAAGGGATAGTCGATAGGATCAGGAACATAGTCAGTATGTTTCGGAAGAAGAGTGAGTATAGGATTTGGACCAAAGTTCATAAGCAATAGGGTTTCGGTTAGAGAGTGAATGTCAATGTCAGCACATGTGAAGGGTCAGTCACAATGTTGAACTGGAGAAAATATGTAGGAAAGTAGATATCAATAGAGACATTAGGAAATCAGGCAAAGTACAAAGTGAGTGAAAAAATTAGACATTTTCAATGGTATTGAGGTTGAATATATAATCTTAGGAAGAAACAAATATGTAGTCACCAACAGGATGATCATTTGAGAGCATTAGGCAACCTGGACATGGATGTTTTTAGTAATCCATGTTCAGTTTCCGTTTAGGCTTTGTTACAGTCATACGTGTGACTTTTGCATTTTGTGTCCAGAATACTACTGTGATAACATGCATATGTAGATCAGGTGACATGAGTATTTCTTCCACCATTTCTGGGAGCAATATTTTGAAGATGTATAAATTAGTATTGGGGGTACAAAGAGGTGTAACCTGTGTCTATGAATATAGAGATAATGCATGAATAGACCATACTGTGAATAGATAATATAACTGGTTCCACTTTACAAAATGTATTGAATTGATATCTGAAAATATATAAGAAATCTTATATTAATATAAAATCATTCATTCCAACCAGTTATACATCTAATAGTCATATTATAGTTATGATTTATCATGCAGTGTGTGTCCGTTTTGCTTCAAAAGTGATAAAGGAATTCGAAAATAATGTGTTTGGAAAGAAATCTCATGAAAAGATCAGTCAAGAAACATGGAGGAATCCATGTGTTCTAAAGCAGGAAGTGATTGAAAGTGAAACAAATGCCTATAAATTTGCTAACCTGTGGAGGAAATATATATCCTATGATGTGCATAAACTGAAGAAATTGTAATGTCCCAGTGTTGAATAAAAATGAACATCGATAAACACATCATGTCCCATAGGCATCTATTTGCATTGATGATAAACTGTGTCAGTTACTATAGAAATATTAGGATTTGTATGCACCATTCACTGAAGTTAGTTTTCAGTACTAGGAAGCAAATATGTATTTCAGGTGGATGAAATTTTTTGAGAATAATCTTGTGAAAAGTTGATTATAAATCCACATTCATGAACATGAATAAAATTAGGGAGTGTATATAAGACACATATATTTCATATTTTGAAAAATAGAAGGAGAGAGTGTATATATATATATATATATATATATATATATATATATATATACACACACAGACACACACACATACACACCCAGAGACATTAAAAATAGCAATATATGCCAATCAAAATTCACCATGAAATATATATCATCCACAGATCCAAAAATATTCATTGTACTGAACATGGATTTGTGTATAATTTTGTTCAACTAGGAAGCTCACCCATAGGTTGAATTTTCAGGTCCAACGACATTTAGAAGGAGTGATCTTTTCTCTCAATTTGTATCTGCCAAGTTAGCCACCTCACAAAAATGTACGTGTAGTACCAGGTAAGATTCTCTATGTGTATATAAAAATATATTTGCTGAGTAGGCTACAGAGAAAGAGAGACAAGAATTCACATATTTGTTATCTTTAAAACCACATGGACAACTATTGCAACAAAAAATTGTCTAGATTTATAACCCCTAACCTTTAAAATGCAAAAGGCAAGTCCAACTATACACCATGCCTCCTCTGAACTGCTTGTATTTCTATTATGTTTGGGTTATTTTTCTGCCTCATATTAGGATTAGTAGTCAGAGACTAGTAGGGTGTGGTTTAGTGTCAGAGATAAAGTATTTGAAATGGAAAATTGGAAAATGAATCCAATATGTATGTAAATATGTCCTACACAAAAGTCTTCCCACTCTCATCCAGATAAATCCTTTGACATTACCTTCACCCCATGTAAGATGCAATTCGAAGAGAAGAGTTAGAAAATCTGTGAATACATATCTGGAATGGAAAATGCACAGGAGTTCACAACCTTGGAGGTGGTAGAGGAGTTTCCAAAAGTAAGTGACTGTGTAAACACTCCACAAACATGGAACTCTGCTGGCCAATAGCCTTCTTGTAAAACTGCCTCTGAGTTTGGACACTTGAAATATATCTTGTTGTCTGGAGCTTTAGCTTCATTTCTGGTGAGACCATCAAACCTGGATCTGCATCTATGTGACCTGGAGGACATCGTTTCTTATTTTCCATTGAACATGTGGTACCAGTGTTGATTTCTCTCTTTGTTGGTAAACTGTGGCCACTGGAAGCTTATTGTCTCCCTGAGTGGACTGTGAAGCCATTTGGTCATCCTGCCCTTTTTGTGGTGTTTCTTTCTTTTTTTTTAATTTTATTTTTTTATTGGTTGTTCAAAACCCTACAAAGCTCTTGACATATCATATTTCATACATTAGCATACATTAGCTTCAAGTGAGTTATGAACTCCCTTTTTTGCCCCAAGTACAGATTGCAGAATCACATGGGTTACACATCCACATTTTTACATAATACCATAATAGTAACTGTTGTATTCTGCTACCTTTCCTATCCTCTACTATCCCCCCTCCCCTCCCCTCCCATCTTCTCTCTCTACCCCTTCTACTGTAATTCATTTCTCACCTTGTTTATTTTCCCATTCCACTTACAACCTCTTATATGTAATTTAGTATAACAATGAGGGTCTCCCTCCGTTTCCATGCAATTCCCCTTTTCTCTCCCTTTCCCTCCCACCTCATGTCTCTGTTTAATGTTAATCTTTTCTTCCTGCTCTTCCTCCCTGCTTTATTCTTAGTTGCTCTCATTATATCAAATATGACATTTGGTATTTGTTTTTTAGGGATTGGCTAGCTTCACTAAGCATAATCTGCTCTAGTGCCATCCATTTCCCTGCAAATTCCAAGATTTTGTCATTTTTTAGTGCTGCGTAATACTCCATGGTGTATAGATGCCACATTTTTTTAATCCATTCATCCATTGAAGGGCATCTGGGTTGGTTCCACAATCTAGCTATTGTAAATTGTGCTGCTATGAACATCGATGTGGCAGTATCCCTGTAATACGCTCTTTTAAGGTCTTCAGGGAATAGTCCGAGAAGGGCAATAGCTGGGTCAAATGGTGGTTCCATTCCCAGCTTTCCCAGGAATCTCCATACGGCTTTCCAAATTGGCCGCACCAATTTGCAGCCCCACCAGCAATGTACAAGAGAACCCTTTTCTCACTCCAGTAAGATTGGCAGCCATTATGAAATCAAACAACAACAAGTGCTGGCGAGGTTGTGGTGTTTCTTGATGCTGCAATGGGAGGTTGGTATTTGCTTCATGAAATACAAGGAGTTCAACTAGGATATAGGGCTGGAGGGAGTTGTGTCACGTGTGTTGGGTCAGGGTGTGCAGGAGAATTCACCAACCAGGGTTCTATCCCACATAACTTGCCCCCTTGACCATAGCAACTTGATTGTGAACATTGCCCTGAAACCTCTCCATATAACAAGATGCCTTTTCATATAATGGTCTGCTGGCTGTACCAAGTCAGTCACAAGCTATTTGGAAGCCAATGGCAGATCCACATGGCGACACCACAGTTGTATTATCACACACCTGCCCACCACTGCTCTAGGCCCACTACTCAGCAGGCTCCAACTTACTGGCATCTCTGTTCTGCACCATTTTCATGAAACCCAGTCAATCAAGGCACTGTCTGTAACACAACAATCAAGCCACTGTCTGCAACAGAACATCCAATGGTTCTCCAGTGCCACTTGGTCATTGGGAATTTCAAAAATATCATGGTATTTATCTATCCATTTTTCAAGAATGAAGTTGGAGGCACTTTGGGGTTTCCATTCTTCAAGGAACCATTACATGGGGAGGAAGCTCATTTCAATGAAAGCTCTGAGGAACTCTAACAGGCAAGGCTTCCCAAACACTGGCCAAAAGGTCACATGAAGCAAGGCCTATGGAGGTCTACAACGGGAGGTCCATGTGTCTTTTGACTCTTAACTATGGCTGCCAAGTTTTTCAGAATAAAATTATGCGATATCCTTGCTGAGATTTTCAGTTCTCTGAGGAAAGCCATCCTGAGCCTAGCTCTCAGGTTTCAAAGGCAACTCTCATGTGTGGCCTCCTACAATGCCAAAACAATTAATGGCAATACTTCTCTGAGGTCAGTTCCAGAACTCAGTCTCTAAGAGGAATCACACCTGAGTTCAAGATAATGTGGAACCTGTCAACTCTTCCAACCGCCACACAAATGACCACAATTAAAACCAAAACATTCCCACATGGCCCTCATCTTCAGCCGTATAGACACTCATCATAAACTCTAGCTGGAGGTTTCCATGAGGGGCGCTGCCAAAGACAATGTCCAAAATATGCACCCTTGCCCCCCATGTGTCTAAATTCAGTGTGGCCTGGACACCCTTCCTTTGAACCAGGAGTGATCAAATAGGCCTGCTGTTAATGCTGCTCTGCTTCTCCAATTTGAGGCCTACTGACAGTCAGGTATAGATTCATTATGTGATTTGGCATCATGAGAGAACCCAAGTACTTCTGCAGGATTTGAATAACTCATTTGACCCATAGGAATCCTATTCTCACTTGATGGATTTCCGGAACCTATCAGAGGAAGGCAAGAGACTTCATCTACAATGACTGATCTTTTTGCCATTTTGGTTTTGGATGCACACATGGGATCTTCTTTACATCTATCAGGAGCTGAGAATCTTAGCCACAGCCTCAAACAGGGCCTAGTGTCTGATTAAGACACCATCCTTTTCAAAGCAATTAAGCAATGAGGCACAGGAGATGCCCATTCATTTTCATTTGAAAACTGTTTCTTCAGGCTTCACAAAAGGGTGGCCTGAGGCAAAGACCTTCCTGACATTCAAGGCAATAGAACCATAGTTAAGCAAATGGACCAAAGCAGGGTTTCTCGACTGAGACTTTACTGCTCACACTGATGTCTGAGTTTTCCAAGATGTTCCCATTCCCTTCAGCTATCAAGAACATGGACATGTCACAGAGCTTGGAGGTGGTACATATCTTGCACAATAAATCATGAGCCTATTCTGGAGAGTGGCCAGAATTCAGGAAGAAAACAGGAACTTAGGATGTTAGTAGGTGTTTAAGATCCATAAGGCAAACCACAGTCCATTCATCAATTGAGCAGGATGAATGCTGGGAAGCTTTCTACTAGACAGGACACCTCCATTGATGCATTCTCTTTTCTAATGTCTAAAACCACGGACACAGTGGATACACAGACATAGAAAGTCGCCTTGTCAAAAGACTTACTAGAAACAGTCGACTCCAAACCAAACCAACCACCTTTCCTACCTATTCTCAGAACATGAGACAAAACCGCAAACTCACACCCACACACAAAGGCACCTCCTTCCCAAAAGTAGGTCTGTAACTATCCGGAATGTCTTCTGACTGGTGGGCCATACTATGTTCCCCACAAAATGGCCTCTCCTGTCTCAGATCTTGTCTCCTTGGCCAACTCTGTGATGCTTTGAGGAGCCAACCGTTAGCCACTACCTGCTATCTCAGGAAAAGCTTCTCTTCAGAGCTCTACTGACATTTGGCCATCCTCACATCAGTAGGTACCAAGAAGGTCTGATCTGTACTTGGTAAATCCAAACAAGTGAGCCCACTGGGACAGGGACTGGGACTGGCTCTCGGTGCCTGGCTTCTTGCATCAAAATTTCCGAATGTTCCATCACCAAGGAAGTTAGGTAGGTCACTTCCTTCAGGAACTGAAAGAGGTCACTGCCTTGGCAACAACTTTGCCCTAACCGTTGCTTCCAAGGGTTCCATTAGATAGAGGCTGCCCCTACTTCCTTTGAAAATTTGACTAGTTTCAATTGTATATCAAAATAGGCACCTGGGAACAGCTCTCCATGCAGGTCTGGTTAGGTCAATCTTCTCTACATTAAAAAGAGAGAGGCTGATGCATACACATCCCTTTTTCCTGTCTAGATTGTTTGCCATTGAAGATGGCTTTTGCTCTCACAGGTCCTTCATAGCTGCTGACATCTTCTCCAGGGATTATTTCTGCATCGAACTTTGAGGTTCTCAGCAGTTGGCAGATACCCTACATTCCTGTATTGTAAGGCGAACTCTGTCCCTGCTCTTTTGTAATTTTAGATTGAAGCAACAGTGTATGGTTAGGGTTAATAACAAGTTCGATTTGGGCAAGGAATCATTATGCGGGATGAATAATGGTATTGGGAACCTGCAATATTTATAGGAATATAGAGATAAAATATAAGTATGAAAACAGAAATCTAGGTAAGATTTGAAGCTCAGAAATGCATTGGGCAACTGATTGCGATACGTAGCTTTGAATTACGTTCTAGATACATGTTTCAGAAAAATCGATATACAATGGCATAGGATCTTGTACCTTGGATGATTGAATGTAGTAGAGAACATCTACTCAAAAAGGGATAGTCGATAGGATCAGAAAGATAGTCAGTATGTTTCGGAAGAAGAGCGAGTATAGGATTTGGACCAAAGATCTTTAGCAATAGTGTTTCCGTTACAGAGTGAATGTCAATGTCAGCACATGTGAAGTGTCAGTCACAATGTTGAACTGCAGAAAATATGTAGGAAAGTAGATATCAATAGAGACATTAGGAAATCAGGCAAAAGTATCAAGTGAGTGAAAAAATTAAACATTTTCAACAGTTTTGAGGTTGAATATATAATCTTAGGAAGAAACAAATATGTAGCCAGCAATAGTATTGACATTTGAGAGCATTAGGCAACCTGGTCAGGGATGTTTTTAGTAATCCATGTTCAGTTTACCTTTAGGCTTTGGTACAATCATACGTGTGGCTTTTGCATTTTGTGTCCAGAATATTACAGTGATAACATGCATATGTAGATCAGGTGACATGAGTATTTCCTCCACCATTTCTGGGAGCAATATTTCAAATATGTATAGATTAGTATTGGGGGTACAACCAGGTGTACCCTGTGTCTATGAATATAGAGATAATGCATGAATAGACCATACTGTGAATAAATAATATAACTTGTTACACTTTAAACAATGTATTGAATTGATATCAGAAAATATATAAAAAATCTTTTATTGATATATAATCATTCATTCCAACCAGTAATACATCTAATGGTGATATTACAGTGATGGTTTATCATGAAGTGTGTGTCCGTTTTGCTTCTAAAGTGATAAAGGAAATCGAAAATAATGTGTTTGGATAGAAGTCTCATGAACAGACCAGTCAAGAAACATGGAGGAATACATGTGTTCTGAAGCAGGAAGTGATTGAAAGTGAAACAAATGCCTATATATTTGCTAACCTGTGGAGGAAATATATATCCTACGATGTGCATAAAATGAAGAAATTTTAATGTCCCATTGTTGAATAAAAATGAACATCAATATACACATCATGTCCTATAGGAATCTACTTGCTTTGATGATAAACTGTGTCAGTTACTGTAAAAATATTAGGGTTTGTAAGCACGATTCACTGAAGTTAGTTCTCAGGACGAGGAAACAAATATGTATTTCAGGTGGTTGAATGTTTCTGAGAATAATCTTATGAAAAGTTGATTTTATATCCACATACATGGATATGAATGAATTTAGATAGTGTTTAATAGACACATGTTTTTCATATTTTGAAAAATATATATATATATATATATATATATATATATATATATATATATATATATAAAACTCATGGAGAAATATTACAATGAAAATTTGACAAGATTTATAACACATACCCTTGATAAAGCAGAAGGAAATTCCAAGTATATACCATGCCTCCTATTAAAGGCCTGTATTTCTATTCTGTTAGTTTTCTTTTTATCCATCATATTAGCATTAGTAGTCAGAGTCTATTAGGGTATGTGTTAGTGTCGGGGATCAGTATTTCAAATGAAAATAGGAAAATAAATCTAATGTGTATGCAAATATGTGCTACACAAAAATCTTGCCACTCTCATCCAGAACAATTCCTTTACATTAACTTCACTCCAAGTAAGACACAATTAGTGGAGAGGAGTTCGAAAACCTGTGATTACATATGTGGAACTGAAAATGTTCAGGAGTTCACAACATTGGATGTGGTAGAGCAGTTTCCAAAAGTAAGGGAGAGGTTAAACACTCCACAAACTTGGAGCTCTGCTGGCCTTAAGACTTCTTGAGAAAATGCCTCTCAGGTTGGGAACATGAAATATATGAAGTTGTCAGGAGATTTAGCTTCCTCATTGTGACACCATCAAATGTGGGTCTGCATCTATGTGACCTGGAGGAAATGGTTCCTTATTTTCTAATGAACATGAGGCAGCAGTTCTGAATTCTTTCTTGGTAAACTGTGGCCACTGGGAGTTAAGTGTCTCCCCGTGTGGTCTGTGAAGCCATTTGGTCATCCTCCATTTTTGTGGTGTTTCTTACTGCTGCACTGGGAGTTTGGAATTGGCTTAATGAAATACAAGGAGTTCAACTGGGACACAATTCTGGAGGGAGCTCTGACACGTGTGATTGCTCAGGGTCTTCAGGAGAATGTTCGAAACATGGGTCTATCCCACATAGCTTTCCCCTTGACTATAACAACCAGATTCTGAACATTGCCCTGAAACCTCTCAATAAAACAAGATGCCTTTACATATAAGGGTCTGCTGCCTGCACCATATCAGTCACAAGTATTTTGGAAGCCAAAGGGAGATCCACGTGGTCCCATCACAGATATTTATTCACAAATGTATAGTCCACTGCTCTAGCCCCAATACTCAGCAGGCT
>NW_027511168.1:0-27693 GCF_048772815.1 Callospermophilus lateralis | reverse complement strand
TAATTCTTAGAAGCTTGGCAACCCCTCTCAATGAAAGTGCTTTTCCACAGTCTGTGCCTAGGGCTACTTGAAGAGTAAACAAACCATAGAGACAAAACTGAGAAATCCTTTATCTTGTCAAGTTTCCAAGAGCTTCTACGAACCACGTTGGATTTAGAGTTCCAAATTCATCTATATATATAGGAGAAAACAGAGGGAAACCTAAATATAAAAACTGCTACTGTAAACGAACACTTCAAACTAGAAGAACAAAATTTGGAGAGCCAAGTGGGATTTGTGTACTGATCATTACCACCAAGTATCATCAAGATTGGGTGAAAAAATATTTGCTGGTATTTCGGAAACACGTAAATTCTTAGAAGCTTGACAACCCCTCTCAATGAAAGTGCTTTTCCACAGTCTGTGCCTAGGGCTACGTGAAGAGGAAACAAACCATAGAGACAAAACTGAGAGCTCCTTTATTTTGTCAAGTTTCAAAGAATTACTACAATCCATGTTGGATTTAGAGTTCCAAATTCATCTATCTATATAGGGAGACAGAGGGAAACCTAAATATAAAAACTGCTACTGTAGACGAACGCTTCAACCTACAAGAACAAAATTTGGTGAGCCAAGTGGGATTTGTGTACTGATCATTACCACCAAGTATCATCAAGATTGGTGAAAAAATGTTTGCTGGTATTTCAGAAACTCGTTAATTCTTAGAAGCTTGGCAACCCCTCTCGATGAAAGTTCTTTTCCACAGTCTGTGCCTAGGGCTACTTGAATAAGAAACAAACCATAGAGAGAAAACTGAGAACTCCTTTATTTTTTCAAGTTTCAAAGAGCTACTACAAGCCATGTTGGATTTAGAGTTCCAAATTCATCTATCTATATAGGAGAGAACAGAGGGAAACCTAAATATAAAAACTGCTACTGTAGACGAACGCTTCAACCTAGAAGAACAAAATTTGGTGAGCCAAGTGGGATTTGTATACTGATCATTACCACCAAGTATCATCCAGATTGGGTGAAAAAATATTAGCTGGTATTTCGGAAACTCCTTAATTCTTTGAAGCTTGGCAACCCCTCTAGATGAAAGTACTTTTTCACAGTCTGTGCCTAGGGCTACTTGGAAAAGGAAACAAACCATAGAGACAAAACTGAGAACTCCTTTATTTTGTAACGTTTAAAAAAGCTACTGCAAACCATGTTGCATTTAGAGTTCAAAATTCATCTATCTATATAGAAGAGAACAGAGGAAAACCTAAATATAAAAACTGCTACTGTAGACGAACGCTTCAACCTGGAAGAACAAAATTTGGTGAGCCAAGTGGGATTTGTGAATTGATCATTACCACAAAGTATCATCAAGATTGGGCGAAAAAATATTTGCAGGTATTTCGGAAACTCGTTAATTTTAGAAGGTTGGCAACCCCTCTCACTGAAAGTGCTTTTCCACAGTTTGTGCCTAGGGCTACTTGAAGAGGAAACAAACCATAGAGACAAAACTGAGAACTCCTTTATTTTATCAAGTTTCAAAGAGCTACTACGAACCATGTTGGACTGAGAGTTCCAAATTCATCTATCTATATACGAGAGAACAGAGTGAAACCTCAATATAAATACTGATACTGTAGACGAACGCTTCAACCTAGAAGAACAAAATTTGGTGAGCCAAGTGGGATTTGTGTACTGATCATTATCACCAAGTATCATCAAGATTGGGTGAAAAAATACTTGCTGGTATTTTGTAAACTCGTTAATTTTTAGAAGCTTGACAACCCCTCTCAATGAAAGTGCTTTTCCACAGTCTGTGCTTACGGCTACTTAAAGAGGAAACAAAGCATTGAGATAAAACTGAGAACTCCTTTATTTTGTCAAGTTTCAAAGAGCTACTACAAACCATGTTGGATTTAGAGTTCCAAATTCATCTATCTATATAGGAGAGAGCAGATATAAACCTAAATATAAAAACTGCTACTGTAGACGAACGCTTCAACCTAGAAGAACAAAATTTGGTGAGCCATGTGGGATTTGTGTACTGATCATTACCACCAAGTATCATCAAGATTGGGTGAAAAAATATTTGCTGGTATTTCTGAAACTCGTTAATTTTTAGATGCTTGGCAACCCCTCTCAATGAAAGTGCTTTTCCACAGTCTGTGCTTAGGGCTACTTAAAGAGGAAACAAACCATAGAGACAAAACTGAGAACTCCTTTATTTTGTCAACTTTCAAAGAGCTACTACAAACCATGTTGGATATATAGTTCCAAAATCATCTGTCTATATAGGAGAGAGCAGAGGGAAACCTAAATATAAAAACTGCTACTGTAGACGAACGCTTCAACCTAGAAGAACAAAATTTGGTGAGCCAAGTGGTTTTGTGTACTGATCATTACCACCAAGTATCATCAAGATTGGGTGAAAAAATATTTGCTGGTATTTCGGAAACTCGTTAATTCTTAGAAGCTTGGCAACACCACTCAATGAAAGTGCTTTCCCACAGTCTGTGCCTAGGGCTACTTGAAGAGGAAACAAACGATAGAGAAAAAACTGAGAACTCCTTTATTTTGTCAAGTTTCAAAGAGCTACTACGAACCATGTTGGATTTAGAGTTCCAAATTCATCTATCTATATAGTAGAGAACTGAGGGAAACCTAAATATAAAAACTGATACTGTAGACGAACGCTTCAAAATAGAAGAACAAAATTTGGTGAGCCAAGTGGGATTTGTGAACTGATCATTACAACCAAGTATCATCAAGATTGTGTGAAAAAATATTTGCTGGTATTTCAGAAACTCGTTAATTCTTAGAAGCTTGGAAACCCCTCTCAATCAAAGTGCTTATCCACAGTCTGTGCACAGGGCTACTTGAATAGGAAACAAAAAATAGAGACAAAACTGAGAACTCCTTTATTTGTCAAGTTTCAAAGAGCTACTACGAACCATGTTGGATTGAGAGTTCCAAATTCACCTCTCTTTATACGAGAGAGCAGAGGTAAACCTAAAATAAAAACTGGTACTGTAGACGAACGCTTCAACCTGGAAGAACAAAATTTGGTGAGCCAAGTGGGATTTGTGAACTGATCATTACCACAAAGTATCATCAAGATTGGGTGAAAAAATATTTGCAGGTATTTCGGAAACTCGTTAATTTTAGAAGGTTGGCAACCCCTCTCAATGAAAGTGCTTTTCCACAGTCTGTTCCTATGGCTACTTGAAGAGGAAACAAACCATAGAGAGAAAACTGAGAACTCCTTTATTTTTTCAAGTTTCAAAGAGCTACTACAAACTATGTTGGATTTAGAGTTCCAAATTCATCTATCTATATAAGAGAGAGCAGAGGAATCCTAAATATAAAAACTGCTATTGTAGACGAACGCTTCAACCTAGAAAAACATAATTTCGTGAGCCAAGTGGGATTTGTGTACTGATCATTACCACCAAGTATCATCAAGATTGTGTGAAAAAATATTTGCTGGTATTTTGGAAACTCGTTAATTCTTAGAAGGTTGGCAACCCTTCTCAATGAAAGTGCTTTTCCACAGTCTGTGCCTAGGGCTACTTGAAAATGAAACAAGCTATAGAGAAAAAACTGAGAACTCCTTTATATTGTCAAGTTTCCAAGAGCTACTTCGAACCATGTTGGATTTAGAGTTCCAAATTCATCTATCTATATAGGAGAGAACAGAGTGAAACCTCAATATAAAAACTGATACTGTAGACGAACGCTTCAACCTAGAAGAACAAAATTTGGTGAGCCAAGTGGGATTTGGGTACTGATCATTACCACCAAGTATCATCAAGATTGGGTGAAAAAGTGTTTGCTCGTATTTCGGAAACTCGTTAATTCTTAGAAGTTTGGCAACCCCTCTCAATGAAAGTGCTTTTCCACAGTCTGTGCCTAGGGCTACTTGGAAAAGGAAACAAACCATAGAGACAAAACTGAGAACTCCTTTATTTTGTAACGTTTAAAAAAGCTACTGCAAACCATGTTGCATTTAGAGTTCAAAATTCATCTATCTATATAGAAGAGAACAGAGGAAAATCTAAATATAAAAACTACTACTGCAGATGAACGCTTCAACCTAGAAGAACAAAATTTGGTGAGCCAAGTGGGATTTGTGTACTGATCATTACCACCAAGTATCATCAAGATTGGGTGTAAAAATATTTGCTGGTATTTCGGAAACTCGTTAATTCTTAGAAGCTTGGCAACCCCTCTGAATGAAAGTGCTTTTCCACAGTCTGTGCCTAGGGCTACTTGAAGAGGAAACAAACCATAGAGACAAAACTGAGAACTCCTTTATTTTGTCAAGTTCCAAAGAGGTACTACAAACCATGTTGGATTTAGAGTTCCATATTCATCTATCTATAGAGGAGAAAACAGAGAAAAACCTAAATATAAAAACTGCTACTGTAGACGAACGCTTCAACCTAAAAGAACAAAATTTGGTGAGCCAAGAGGGATTTGTGTACTGATCATTACCACCAAGTATCATCAAGATTGGGTAAAGGAAATATTTGCTGGTATTTTGGAAACTCGTTAATTCTTAGAAGCTTGGCAACCCCTCTCGATTAAAGTGCTTTTCCACAGTCTGTGCCTAGGGCTACTTGAAGAGGAAACAAACCATAGAGACAAAACTGAGAACTCCTTTATTTTGTCAAGTTTCAAAGAGCGACTACGAACCATGTTGGATTGAGAGTTCCAAATTCATCTATCTATATACGAGTGAGCAGAGGGAAACCTAAATATAAAAACTGCTACTGTAGACGAACGCTTCAACCTGGAAGAACAAAATTTGGTGAGCCAAGTGGGATTTGTGAATTGATTATTACCACAAAGTATCATCAAGATTGGGCGAAAGAATATTTGCAGGTATTTCGGAAACTCGTTAATTTTAGAAGGTTGGCAACCCCTCTCAATGAAAGTGCTTTTCCACAGTCTGTGCCTAGGGCTACTTGAAGAGGAAACAAACCATAGAGACAAAACTGACAACTCCTTTATTTTATCAAGTTTCAAAGAGCTACTACGAACCATGTTGGACTGACAGTTCCAAATTCATCTATCTATATACGAGAGAACAGAGTGAAACCTCAATATAAATACTGATACTGTAGACGAACGCTTCAACTTAGAAGAACAAAATTTGGTGAGCCAAGTGGGATTTGTGTACTGATCATTACCACCAAGTATCATCAAGATTGGGTGAAAAAATATTTGCTGGTATTTCGGAAACTCGTTAATTCTTAGAAGCTTGGAAACCCCTCTCAATGAAATTGCTTTTCCACAGTCTGTGCCTAGGGCTACTTAAAGAGGAAACAAACCATAGCTACAAAACTGAGAACTCCTTTATTTTGTCAAGTTTCAAAGAGCTTCTACGAAACATGTTGGATTATAGTTCCAAATTCATCTATCTATATAGAAGTGAGTAGAGGGAAACCTAAATATAAAAACTGCTACTGTAGACGAACGCTTCAACCTAGAAGAACAAAATTTGGTGAGCCAAGTGGGATTTGTGTACTGATCATTTCCACTAAGTATCATCAAGATTGGGTGAAAAAGTGTTTGCTCGTATTTCGGAAACTCGTTAATTCTTAGAAGCTTGGCAACCCCTCTCAGTGAAAGTGCTTTTCCACAGTCTGTGCCTAGGGCTACTTGAAGAGGAAACAAACCATAGAGACAAAACTGAGAACTCCTTTATTTGTCAAGTTTCAAAGAGCTACTACAAACCATGTTGTATTGAGAGTTCCAAATTCATCTATCTACATACGAGAGAGCAGAGGGAAACCTAAATATGAAAACTGCTACTGTAGACGAACGCTTCAACCTGGAAGAACAAAATTTGGTGAGCCAATTGGGATTTGTGAACTGATCATTACCACAAAGTATCATAAGGATTGGGTGAAAAAATATTTGCAGGTATTTCGGAAACTCGTTAATTTTAGAAGGTTGGCAAACCCTCTCAATGAAAGTGCTTTTCCACAGTCTGTGCCTAGGGCTACTTGAAGAGAAAACAAACCATAGAGACAAAACTGAGAACTCCTTTATTTTATCAAGTTTCAAAGAGCTACTACGAACCATGTTGGACTGAGAGTTCCAAATTCATCTCTATATACGAGAGAACAGAGTGAAACCTCAATATAAATACTGATACTGTAGACGAACGCTTAAACTTAGAAGAACAAAATTTGGTGAGCCAAGTGGGATTTGTGTACTGATCATTACCAGCAAGTATCATCAAGCTTGGGTGAAAAAATATTTGCTGGTATTTCGGAAACTCGTTAATTCTTAGAAGCTTGGAAACCCCTCTCAATGAAATTGCTTTTCCAAAGTCTGTGCCTAGGGCTACTTGAAGAGGAAACAAACCATAGCTACAAAACTGAGAACTCCTTTATTTTGTCAAGTTTCAAAGAGCTTCTACGAAACATGTTGGATTATAGTTCCAAATTCATCTATCTATATAGAAGTGAGCAGAGGGAAACCTAATTCTAAAAACTGCTACTGTAGACGAACGCTTCTACCTAGAAGAACAAAATTTGTTGAGCCAAGTGGGATTTGTGTACTGATCATTTCCACTAAGTATCATCAAGATTGGGTGAAAAAGTGTTTGCTCGTATTTCGGAAACTCGTTAATTCTTAGAAGCTTGGCAACCCCTCTCAATGAAAGTGCTTTTCCACAGTCTGTGCCTAGGGCTACTTGGAAAAGGAAACAAACCATAGAGACAAAACTGAGAACTCCTTTATTTGTTAAGTTTCAAAGAGCTACTACAAACCATGTTGGATTGAGAGTTCCAAATTCATCTATCTATATACGAGAGAGCAGAGGGAAACCTAAATATGAAAACTGCTACGGTAGACGAACGCTTCAACCTGGAAGAACAAAATTTGGTGAGCCAAGTGGGATTTGTGAACTGATCATTACCACAAAGTATCATCAGGATTGGGTGAAAAAATATTTGCAGGTATTTCGGAAACTCGTTAATTTTAGAAGGTTGGCAAAACCTCTCAATGAAAGTGCTTTTCCACAGTCTGTGCCTAGGGCTACTTGAAGAGGAACAAACCATAGAGACAAAACTGAGAACTCCTTTATTTTGTCAAGTTTCAAAGAGCTACTACGAACCATGTTGGATTGATATTCCAAATTCATCTATCTATTACGAAAGAGCAGAGGGAAATCTAAATATAAAAACTGCTACTGTAGACGAACGCTTCAACCTAGAAGAACAAAATTTGGTGAGCCAAGTTTGATTTGTGAACTGATCATTACCACCAAGTATCATCAAGATTGGGTGAAAAAAAATTTGCTGGTGTTTCGGAAACTCGTTAATTCTTAGAAGCTTGGCAACCCCGCTCAATGAAAGTGCTTTTCCACAGTCTGTGCTTAGGGCTACTTGAATAGAAAACAAAAAATAGAGACAAAACTGAAAACTCTTTTATTTTGTCAAGTTTCAAAGAGCTACTACAAACCATGTTGGATATATAGTACCAAATTCATCTGTCTATATAGGAGAGAACAGAGGGAAACCTGAATATAAAAACTGCTACTGTACACGTATGCTTCAACCTAGAAGAACAAAATTTCGTGAGCCATGTGGGATTTGTGTACTGATCATTACCACCAAGTATCATCAAGATTGGGTGAAAAAATATTTGCTGGTATTTCGGAAACTCGATAATTCTTAGAAGCTAGGCAACCCCTCTCAATGAAAGTGCTTTTCCACAGTCTGTTCCTATGGCTACTTGAAGAGGAAACAAACCATAGAGAGAAAACTGAGAACTCCTTTATTTTGTCAAGTTTCAAAGAGCTACTACAAACCATGTTAGATTTAGAGTTCCATATTCATCTATCTATATAGGAGAGAACAGAGGGAAACCTAAATATAAAAAACTGCTACTGTACACGAATGCTTCAACCTAGAAGAACCAAATTTCGTGAGCCAAGTGGGATTTGTGTACTGATCATTAACACCAAGTATCATCAAGATTGGGTGAAAAAATATTTGCTGGTATTGGGAAACTCGATAATTCTTAGAAGCTTGGCCACCCCTCTCAATGAAAGTGCTTTTCCACAGTCTGTGCATAGGGCTACTTGAATAGGAAACAAAAATGGAGACAAAACTGAGAACTCCTTTATTTTGTCAAGTTTCAAAGAGCTATTACGAACCATGTTGGATTTAGATTTCCAAATTCATCTATCTATATAGGAGAGAAAAGAGGGAAAACTAAATATAAAAACTGCTACTTTAGACGAACGCTTCAACTTGGAAGAACAAAATTTGGTGAGCCAAGAGGGATTTGTGTACTGATCATTACCACTAAGTATCATCAAGATTGGGTGAAAAAGTGTTTGCTCGTATTTCGGAAACTCGTTAATTCTTAGAAGCTTGGCAACCCCCCTCAATGAAAGTGCTTTTCCACAGTCTGTGCCTAGGACTATGAAGAGGAAACAAACCTTAGAGAAAAAACTGAGAACTCCTTTATATTGTCAGGTTTCCAAGAGCTACTACGAACCATGTTGGATTTAGAGTTCCAAATTCATCTATCTATATAGGAGAGAACAGAGGGAAAACTAAATATAAAAACAACTACTGTAGATGAACGCTTCAACCTAGAAGAACAAAATTTGGTGAGCCAAGTGGAATTTGTGTACTGATCATTACCACCAAGTATCATCAAGATTGGGTGAAAAAATATTTGCTGCTATTTCGGAAACTCGTAAATTCTTATAAGCTTGACAACCCCTCTCAATGAAAGTGCTTTTACACAGTCTGTGCTTAGGGCTACTTAAAGAGGAAACAAACCAAAGATACAAAACTGAGAACTCCTTTATTTTGTCAAGTTTCAAAGAGCTACTACGAACCATGTTGGATTTAGAGTTCCAAATTCATATATCTATATAGGAGAGATCAGATGGAAATCTAAATATAAAAACTGCTACTGTAGACGAACGCTTCAACCTAGAAGAACAAAATTTGGTGAGCCAAGTGGGATTTGTGTACTGATCATTACCACCAAGTATCATCAAGATTGGGTGAAAAAATATTTGCTGGTATTTCGGAAACGCGTTAATTCTTAGAAGCTTGACAACCCCTCTAAATGAAAGTGCTTTTACACAGTCTGTGCTTAGGGCTATTTAAAGAGGAAACAAACCATAGAGACAAAACTGAGAACTCCTTTATTTTGTCTAGTTTCAAAGAGCTACTACAAACCATGTTGGATTTAGAGTTCCAAATTCATCTATCTATATAGGAGAGAGCAGATGGAAATCTAAATATAAAAACTGCTACTGCCGACGAACTCTTCAACCTAGAAGAACAAAATTTGGTGAGCCAAATGAGATTTGTGTACTGATCATTACCACCAAGTATCATCAAGATTGGGTGAAAAAATATTTGCAGGTATTTCGGAAACTCGTTAATTCTTAGAAGGTTGGCAACCCCTCTCAGTGAAAGTGCTTTTCCACAGTCTGTGCCTAGGGCTACATGAAGAGGAAACAAACCATAGAGACAAAACTGAGAACTCCTTTATTTTGTCAAGTTTCAAAGAGCTACTACAAACCATGTTGGATTTAGAGTTCCAACTTCATCTATCTATATAGGAGAGAACAGAGGGAAACCTAAATATAAAAACTGCTTCTGTAGACGAACGCTTCATCCTAGAAGAACAATATTTGGTGAGCCAAGTGGGAATTTTGTACTGATCATTACCACCAAGTGTCATCAAGATTGGGTGAAAAAATATTTGCTGGTATTTCGGAAACTCGTTAATTCTTAGAAGCTTGACAACCCCTCTCAATGAAAGTGCTTTTACACAGTCTGTGCTTAGGGCTACTTAAAGAGGAAACAAACCATAGAGACAAAACTGAGAACTCCTTTATTTTGTCAAGTTTCAAAGAGCTACTACAAACCATGTTGGATTTAGAGTTCCAAATTCATCTATCTATATAGGATTGAGCAGATGGAAATCTAAATATAAAAACTGCTACTGTAGACGAACGCTTCAACCTAGAAGAACAAAATTTGGTGAGCCAAGTGGGATTTGGGTACTGATCATTACCACCAAGTATCATCAAGATTGGGTGAAAAAATATTTGCAGGTATTTCGGAAACTCGTTAATTCTTAGAATGTTGGTAACCCCTCTCAATGAAAGTGCTTTTCCACAGTCTGTGCCTAGGGCTACTCAAGAGGAAACAAACTATAGAGACAAAACAGAGAACTCCTTTATTTTGTCAAGTTTCAAAGAGATACTACAAACCATGTTGGATATAGAGTTCTAAATTCATCTATCTATATAGGAGAGAACAGAAGGAAACCTAATAATAAAAAGTCCTACTGTAGATGAACGCTTCAACCTCTACCTAGAAGAACAAAATTTCGTGAGCCAAGTTGGATTGGTGTACTGATCATTACCACCAAGTATCATCAAGATTGGGTGAAAAATATTTGCTGGTATTTGGGAAAATCGTTAATTCTTAGAAACTTGGCAACCCTCTCAATGAAAGTGCTTTTACACAGTCTGTGCTTAGGGTACTTAAAGAGGAAACAAACCATAGAGACAAAACTGAGAACTCCTTTATTTTGTCAAGTTTCAAAGAGCTACTACAAACCATGTTGGATTTAGAGTTCCAAATTCATCTATCTATATAGGAGAGAGCAGATGGAAATCTAAATATAAAAACTGCTACTGCAGACGAACGCTTCAACCTAGAAGAACAAAATTTGGTGAGCCACGTGGGATTTGTGTACTGATCATTACCACCAAGTATCATCAAGATTGGGTGAAAAAATATTTGCAGGTATTTCGGAAACTCGTTAATTCTTAGAAGGTTGGCAACCCCTTTCAATGAAAGTGCTTTTCCACAGTCTGTGCCTAGGGCTACTTGAAGAGGAAACAAACCATAGAGAAAAAACTGAAAACTCCTTTATTTTGTCAAGTTTCAAAGAGCTACTCCAAACCATGTTGGATTTAGAGTTCCAATTTCATCTATCTATATAGGAGAGAACAGAAGGAAACCTAAATATAAAAACTGCTACTGTACACGAACGGTTCAACCTAGAAGAAGAAAATTTTGTGAGCCAAGTGGGATTTGTGTACTGATCATTACCACCAAGTATCATCAAGATTGCCTAAAAAAATATTTGCTGGTATTTCGGAAACTCGTTAATTCTTAGAAGCTTGCCAACCCCTCTCGATGAAAGTGCTTTTCCAAAGTCTGTGCTTAGGGCTACTTAAAGAGGAAACAAACCATAGAGACAAAACTGAGAACTCCTATATTTTGTCAAGTTTCAAAGAGCTACTACAAACCATGTTGGATTTAGAGTTCCAAATTCATCTATCTATATAGGAGAGAACAGAAGGAAACTTAAATATAAAAACTGCTACTGTACACGAACGATTCAACCTAGAAGAACAAAATTTGGTGAGCCAAGTGGGATTTGTGTACTGATCAATACCACCAAGTATCATCAAGATTGCGTAAAAAAATATTTGCTGGTATTTCGGAAACTCGTTAATTCTTAGAAACTTGGCAACGCCTCTCGATGAAAGTGCTGTTCCACAGTCTGTGCCTAGGGCTACTTGAAGAGGAAACAAACCATAGAGACAAAACGGAGAACTCCTTTATTTTGTCAAGTTTCAAGAGCTACTACGAACCATGTGGGATTTAGAGTTCCAAATTCATCTATCTATATAGGAGAGAACAGAAGGAAACCTAAAATATAAAAACTGCTACTGTACACGAACGCTTCAACCTAGAAGAACAAAATTTCGTGAGCCAAGTGGGATTTGTGTACTAATCATTACCACCAAGTATTATCAAGATCGGGTGAAAAAATATTTGCTGGTATTTCGGGAAGTCGTTAATTCTTAGCAGCTTGGCAACACCTCTCAATGAAAGTGCTTTTACACAGTCTGTGCTGAGGGCTACTTGAAGAGGAAACAAACCATAGAGGCAAAACTGAGAACTCCTTTATTTTGTAAGGTTTCAAAGAGCTACTACAAAAAATGTTGGATTTAGAGTTCCACATTCATCTATCTATATAGGAGAGAACAGAGGGAAAACTAAATATAAAACTACTACTGTAGATGAACGCTTCAACCTAGAAGAACAAAATTTGGTGAGCCAAGTGGGATTTGTGTACTGATCATTACCACCAAGTATCAACAAGATTGGGTGAAAAATATTTGCTGGTATTTGGGAAAAACTTTAATTCTTAGAAGCTTGGCAACCCCTCTCAATGAAAGTGATTTTACACAGTCTGTGTCTAGGGCTACTTGAAGAGGAAACAAACCATAGAGACAAAACTGAGAACTCTTTTATTTTGTCAAGTTTCAAAGAGCTACTACGAATCATGTTGGATTTAGAGTTCCAAATTCATCTATCTATATAGGAGAGAACAGAGTGAACCTAAATATAAAACTGCTACTGTAGACAAACGCTTCAACCTAGAAGAACAAAATTTGGTGAGACAAGTGGGATTTGTGTACTGATCATTACCAGCAAGTATCATCAAGATTGGGTGAAAAAATATTTGCTGGTATTTCTGAAATTCGTTAATTATTAGAAGCTTGGCAAGCCCTCTCAGATGAAAGTGCTTTTCCATAGTCTGTGCCTAGGGCTACTTGAAGAAGAAACAAACCATACAGACAAAACAGAGAACTCCTTTATTTTGTCAAGTTTCAATGAGCTAGTACAAAACCATGTTGTATTTAGAGTTCCAAATTCATCTATCTATATAGGAGACCACAGAGGGGAACCTAAATATAAAAACTGCTACTGTAGACGAGCGCTTCAACCTAGAAGAACAAAATTTGGTGAGCCAAGTGGGATTTGTGTACTAATCATTACCACCAAGTATCATCCAGATTGGGTGAAAAAATATTAGCTGGTATTTCGGAAACTCGTTAATTCTTAGAAGCTTGGCAAGGCCTCTCAATGAAAGTGCTTTTCCACACTCTGTGCCTAGGGCTACTTGAAGAGGAAAGAAACCATAGAGACAAAACGGAGAACTCCTTTATTTTGTCAAGTTTCACAGAGCTACTACCAAAACAGTTGGATTTAGAGTTCCAAATTCATCTAATTATATAGTCGAGAACAGAGGGAAACCAAAATATGAAAACTGCTACTGTAGACGAACGCTTCAACCTAGAGAACAAAATTTGGTGAGCCAAGTGGGATTTGTGTACTGATCATTACAACCAAATATCATCAAGATTGGGTGAAAAAATGTTTGCTGGTGTTTCGGAAACTCGTTAATTCTTAGAAGCTTGGCAACCCCTCTCGATGAAAGTGCTATTCCACAGTATGTGCCTAGGGCTACTTGAAGAGGAAACAAACCATAGAGACAAAACTGAGAACTCCTTTATTTTTTCAAGTTTCAAAGAGCTACTACAAACCATGTTGGATTTAGAGTTCCAAATTCATCTATCTATATAGGGAGAACAGAGGGAAAACTAAATATAAAAACTGCTACTGTAGACGAACGCTTCAACCTAGAAGAACAAAATTTGGTGAGCCACGTGGGATTTGTGTACTGATCATTACCACCAAGTATCATCAAGATTGGGTGAAAAAA
This sequence comes from Callospermophilus lateralis, assembly GCF_048772815.1. Lineage (NCBI taxonomy): Eukaryota > Metazoa > Chordata > Mammalia > Rodentia > Sciuridae > Callospermophilus > Callospermophilus lateralis. The sequence goes on along the minus strand of NW_027511168.1, from coordinate 14,130 downwards.
TATTTTCTGGTATTTCGGAAACTCGTTAATTCTTAGAAGCTTGGCAACCCCTCTCGATGAAAGTGCTTTTCCACAGTATGTGCTTAGGGCTACTTGAAGAGGAAACAAACCATAGAGACAAAACAGAGAACTTCTTTATTTTGTCAAGTTTCAAAGAGCTACTACAAAAAATGTTGGATTTAGAGTTCCAAATTCATCTATCTATATAGGAGAGAACAGAGTGGAACGTAAATATAAAAACTGCTGCTGTAGACGAACGCTTCAACCTAGAAGAACAAAATTTGGTGAGCCAAGTGGGATTTGTATACTGATCATTACCACCAAGTATCATCCAGATTGGGTGAAAAAAATATTAGCTGGTATTTCGGAAACTCCTTAATTCTTTGAAGCTTGGCAACCCCTCTAGATGAAAGTACTTTTCCACAGTCTGTGCCTAGGGCTACTTGAAGAGGAAACAAACAATAGAGACAAAACTGAGAACTCTTTTATTTTGTCAAGTTTCAAAGAGCTACTACAAACAATGTTGGATATAAGTTCCAAATTCATCTATCTATATAGGAGAGAACAGAGGGAAACCAAAATATAAAAACTGATACTGTAGACGAACGCTTCAACCTAGAGAAGAAAATTTGGTGAGCCAAGTGGGATTTGTGTACTGATCATTACCACAAAGTATCATCAAGATTAGGTGAAAAACTATTTGCTGGTATTTCGGAAACTCGTTAATTCTTAGAAGCTTGGCAACCATTCTCGATGAAAGTGCTTTTCCACAGGTCTGTGCCTAGGGCTACTTGCAGAGGAAACAAACCATAGAGATAAACTGAGAAGTCCTTTATTTTGTCAAGTTTCAAAGCATTACTACAATCCATGTTTGATTTAGAGTTCCAAATTCATCTATCTATATAGGAGAGAGCAGATATAAACCTAAATATAAAAACTGCTACTGTAGACGAACGCTTCAACATAGAAGAACAAAATTTGTGAGCCAAGTGGGATTTGAGTACTGATCATTACCACCAAGTATCATCAATATTGGGAGAAAAAATATTTGCTGGTATTTCGGAAAGTCGTTAAATCTTAGAAGCTTTGCAACCACTCTCAATGAAAGTGCTTTTCCACAGTCTGTGCCTAGGGCTACTTGAAGAGGAAACAAACCATAGAGACAAAACTGAGAAGTCCTTTATTTTGTCAAGTTTGAAAGAATTACTACAATCCATGTTGGATTTAGAGTTCCAAATTCATCTATCTATATATGAGAGAACAGAGTGAAACCTAAATATAAACTGCTACTGTAGACGAACGCTTCAACCTAGAAGAACAAAATTTGGTGAGCCAAGTGGGATTTGTGTACTGATCATTAACACCAAGTATCATCAAGATTGGGTGAAAAAATATTTGCTGTATTTCGGAAACTCGTTAATTCTTAGAAGCTTGGCAACCCCTCTCAATGAAAGTGCTTTTCCACAGTCTGTGCCTAGGGCTACTTGAAGAGTAAACAAACCATAGAGACAAAACTGAGAATCCTTTATCTTGTCAAGTTTCCAAGAGCTTCTACGAACCACGTTGGATTTAGAGTTCCAAATTCATCTATATATATAGGAGAAAACAGAGGGAAACCTAAATATAAAAAACTGCTACTGTAAACGAACACTTCAAACTAGAAGAACAAAATTTGGAGAGCCAAGTGGGATTTGTGTACTGATCATTACCACCAAGTATCATCAAGATTGGGTGAAAAAATATTTGCTGGTATTTCGGAAACACGTAAAATTCTTAGAAGCTTGACAACCCCTCTCAATGAAAGTGCTTTTCAACAGTCTGTGCCTAGGGCTACGTGAAGAGGAAACAAACCATAGAGACAAAACTGAGAGCTCCTTTATTTTGTCAAGTTTCAAAGAATTACTACAATCCATGTTGGATTTAGAGTTCCAAATTCATCTATCTATATAGGGAGACAGAGGGAAACCTAAATATAAAAACTGCTACTGTAGACGAACGCTTCAACCTACAAGAACAAATTTGGTGAGCCAAGTGGGATTTGTGTACTGATCATTACCACCAAGTATCATCAAGATTGTGTGAAAAAATGTTTGCTGGTATTTCAGAAACTCGTTAATTCTTAGAAGCTTGGCAACCCCTCTCGATGAAAGTTCTTTTCCACAGTCTGTGCCTAGGGCTACTTGAATAAGAAACAAACCATAGAGAGAAAACTGAGAACTCCTTTATTTTTTCAAGTTTCAAAGAGCTACTACAAGCCATGTTGGATTTAGAGTTCCAAATTCATCTATCTATATAGGAGAGAACAGAGGGAAACCTAAATATAAAAACTGCTACTGTAGACGAACGCTTCAACCTAGAAGAACAAAATTTGGTGAGCCAAGTGGGATTTGTATACTGATCATTACCACCAAGTATCATCCAGATTGGGTGAAAAAATATTAGCTGGTATTTCGGAAACTCCTTAATTCTTTGAAGCTTGGCAACCCCTCTAGATGAAATTGCTTTTCCACAGTCTGTGCCTAGGGCTACTTGAAGAGGAAACAAACCATAGCTACAAAACTGAGAACTCCTTTATTTTGTCAAGTTTCAAAGAGCTTCTACGAAACATGTTGGATTATAGTTCCAAATTCATCTATCTATATAGAAGTGAGCAGAGGGAAACCTAAATCTAAAAACTGGTACTGTAGATGAACGCTTCAACCTGGAAGAACAAACTTTGGTGAGCCAAGTAGGATTTGTGTACTGATCATTACCACCAAGTATCATCAAGATTGGGTAAAAAAATATTTGCTGGTATTTCGAAAACTAGTTAATTCTTAAAGCTTGGCAACCCTCTCGATGAAAGTGCTTTTCACAGTCTGTGCCTAGGACTACTTGAAGAGGAAACAAACCATAGAGACAAAACTGAGAACTGCTTTATTTTGTCAAGTTTCAAAGAGCTACTACGAACCATGTTGGATTTAGAGTTCCAAATTCGTCTATCTATATAGGAGAGAGCTGAGGGAACCTAAATATAAAAACTGCTACTGTAGACGAAGGCTTCAACCTAGAAGAACAAAATTTGGTGAGCCAAGTGGGATTTGTGAACTGATCATTACCACCAAGGATCATCAAGATTGGCTGAAAAATATTTGCTGGAAATCGGAAACTCGTTAATTCTTAGAAGCTTTGCAGCCCCTCTCGATGAAAGTGCTTTTCCACAGTCTGTGCCTAGGGCTACTTGAAGAGGAAACAAACCATAGAGACAAAACTGAGAACTCCTTTATTTTATCAAGTTTCAAAGAGCTACTACGAACCATGTTGGACTGAGAGTTCCAAATTCATCTATCTATATACGAGAGAACAGAGTGAAACCTCAATATAAATACTGATACTGTAGACGAACGCTTCAACTTAGAAGAACAAAATTTGGTGAGCCAAGTGGGATTTGTGTACTGATCATTATCACCAAGTATCATCAAGATTGGGTGAAAAAATACTGCTGGTATTTTGTAAACTCGTTAATTTTTAGAAGCTTGACAACCCCCTCTCAATGAAAGTGCTTTTCCACAGTCTGTGCTTACGGCTACTTAAAGAGGAAACAAAGCATTGAGATAAAACTGAGAACTCCTTTATTTTGTCAAGTTTCAAAGAGCTACTACAAACCATGTTGGATTTAGAGTTCCAAATTCATCTATCTATATAGGAGAGAGCAGATATAAACCTAAATATAAAAACTGCTACTGTAGACGAACGCTTCAACCTAGAAGAACAAAATTTGGTGAGCCATGTGGGATTTGTGTACTGTTCATTACCACCAAGTATCATCAAGATTGGGTGAAAAAATATTTGCTGGTATTTCTGAAACTCGTTAATTTTTAGATGCTTGGCACCCCTTTCAATGAAAGTGCTTTTCCACAGTCTGTGCTTAGGGCTACTTAAAGAGGAAACAAACCATAGAGACAAAACTGAGAACTCCTTTATTTTGTCAACTTTCAAAGAGCTACTACAAACCATGTTGGATATATAGTTCCAAAATCATCTGTCTATATAGGAGAGAGCAGAGGGAAACCTAAATATAAAAACTGGTACTGTAGACGAACGCTTCAACCTAGAAGAACAAAATTTGGTGAGCCAAGTGGTTTTGTGTACTGATCATTACCACCAAGTATCATCAAGATTGGGTGAAAAATATTTGCTGGTATTTCGGAAACTCGTTAATTCTTAGAAGCTTGGCAACACCACTCAATGAAAGTGCTTTCCCAACAGTCTGTGCCTAGGGCTACTTGAAGAGGAAACAAACGATAGAGAAAAACTGAGAACTCCTTTATTTGTCAAGTTTCAAAGAGCTACTACGAACCATGTTGGATTTAGAGTTCCAAATTCATCTATCTATATAGTAGAGAACTGAGGGAAACCTAAATATAAAAACTGATACTGTAGACGAACGCTTCAAAATAGAAGAACAAAATTTGGTGAGCCAAGTGGGATTTGTGAACTGATCATTACAACCAAGTATCATCAAGATTGTGTGAAAAAATATTTGCTGGTATTTCAGAAACTCGTTAATTCTTAGAAGCTTGGAAACCCCTCTCAATCAAAGTGCTTATCCACAGTCTGTGCACAGGGCTACTTGAATAGGAAACAAAAAATAGAGACAAAACTGAGAACTCCTTTATTTGTCAAGTTTCAAAGAGCTACTACGAACCATGTTGGATTGAGAGTTCCAAATTCACCTCTCTTTATACGAGAGAGCAGAGGGAAACCTAAAATAAAAACTGGTACTGTAGACGAACGCTTCAACCTGGAAGAACAAAATTTGGTGAGCCAAGTGGGATTTTTGAACTGATCATTACCACAAAGTATCATCAAGATTGGGTGAAAAAATATTTGCAGGTATTTCGGAAACTCGTTAATTTTAGAAGGTTGGCAACCCCTCTCACTGAAAGTGCTTTTCCACAGTCTGTTCCTATGGCTAGTTGAAGAGGAAACAAACCATAGAGAGAAAACTGAGAACTCCTTTATTTTGTCAAGTTTCAAAGAGCTACTACAAACCATGTTGGATTTAGAGTTCCAAATTCATCTATCTATATAAGAGAGAGCAGAGGGAATCCTAAATATAAAAACTGCTACTGTAGACGAACGCTTCAACCTAGAAAAACATAATTTCGTGAGCCAAGTGGGATTTGTGTACTGATCATTACCACCAAGTATCATCAAGATTGTGTGAAAAAATATTTGCTGGTATTTTGGAAACTCGTTAATTCTTAGAAGGTTGGCAACCCTTCTCAATGAAAGTGCTTTTCCACAGTCTGTGCCTAGGGCTACTTGAAAATGAAACAAGCTATAGAGAAAAAACTGAGAACTCCTTTATATTGTCAAGTTTCCAAGAGCTACTTCGAACCATGTTGGATTTAGAGTTCCAAATTCATCTATCTATATAGGAGAGAACAGAGTGAAACCTCAATATAAAAACTGATACTGTAGACGAACGCTTCAACCTAGAAGAACAAAATTTGGTGAGCCAAGTGGGATTTGGGTACTGATCATTACCACCAAGTATCATCAAGATTGGGTGAAAAAGTGTTTGCTCGTATTTCGGAAACTCGTTAATTCTTAGAAGTTTGGCAACCCCTCTCAATGAAAGTGCTTTTCCACAGTCTGTGCCTAGGGCTACTTGGAAAAGGAAACAAACCATAGAGACAAAACTGAGAACTCCTTTATTTTGTAACGTTTAAAAAAGCTACTGCAAACCATGTTGCATTTAGAGTTCAAAATTCATCTATCTATATAGAAGAGAACAGAGGAAAATCTAAATATAAAAACTACTACTGCAGATGAACGCTTCAACCTAGAAGAACAAAATTTGGTGAGCCAAGTGGGATTTGTGTACTGATCATTACCACCAAGTATCATCAAGATTGGGTGTAAAAATATTTCCTGGTATTTCGGAAACTCGTTAATTCTTAGAAGCTTGGCAACCCCTCTGAATGAAAGTGCTTTTCCACAGTCTGTGCCTAGGGCTACTTGAAGAGGAAACAAACCATAGAGACAAAACTGAGAACTCCTTTATTTTGTCAAGTTCCAAAGAGGTACTACAAACCATGTTGGATTTAGAGTTCCATATTCATCTATCTATAGAGGAGAAAACAGAGAAAAACCTAAATATAAAAACTGCTACTGTAGACGAACGCTTCAACCTAAAAGAACAAAATTTGGTGAGCCAAGAGGGATTTGTGTACTGATCATTACCACCAAGTATCATCAAGATTGGGTAAAGGAAATATTTGCTGGTATTTTGGAAACTCGTTAATTCTTAGAAGCTTGGCAACCCCTCTCGATTAAAGTGCTTTTCCACAGTCTGTGCCTAGGGCTACTTGAAGAGGAAACAAACCATAGAGACAAAACTGAGAACTCCTTTATTTTGTCAAGTTTCAAAGAGCGACTACGAACCATGTTGGATTCAGAGTTCCAAATTCATCTATCTATATACGAGTGAGCAGAGGGAATCCTAAATATAAAAACTGCTACTGTAGACGAACGCTTCAACCTGGAAGAACAAAATTTGGTGAGCCAAGTGGGATTTGTGAATTGATTATTACCACAAAGTATCATCAAGATTGGGCGAAAAAATATTTGCAGGTATTTCGGAAACTCGTTAATTTTAGAAGGTTGGCAACCCCTCTCAATGAAAGTGCTTTTCCACAGTCTGTGCCTAGGGCTACTTGAAGAGGAAACAAACCATAGAGACAAAACTGACAACTCCTTTATTTTATCAAGTTTCAAAGAGCTACTACGAACCATGTTGGACTGAGAGTTCCAAATTCATCTATCTATATACGAGAGAACAGAGTGAAACCTCAATATAAATACTGATACTGTAGACGAACGCTTCAACTTAGAAGAACAAAATTTGGTGAGCCAAGTGGGATTTGTCTACTGATCATTACCACCAAGTATCATCAAGATTGGGTGAAAAAATATTTGCTGGTATTTCGGAAACTCGTTAATTCTTAGAAGCTTGGAAACCCCTCTCAATGAAATTGCTTTTCCACAGTCTGTGCCTAGGGTACTTAAAGAGGAAACAAACAATAGATACAAAACTGAGAACTCCTTTATTTTGTCAAGTTTCAAAGAGCTTCTACGAAACATGTTGGATTATAGTTCCAAATTCATCTATCTATATAGAAGTGAGTAGAGGGAAACCTAAATATAAAAACTGCTACTGTAGACGAACGCTTCAACCTAGAAGAACAAAATTTGGTGAGCCAAGTGGGATTTGTGTACTGATCATTTCCACTAAGTATCATCAAGATTGGGTGAAAAAGTGTTTGCTCGTATTTCGGAAACTCGTTAATTCTTAGAAGCTTGGCAACCCCTCTCAATGAAAGTGCTTTTCCACAGTCTGTGCCTAGGGCTACTTGAAGAGGAAACAAACCATAGAGACAAAACTGAGAACTCCTTTATTTGTCAAGTTTCAAAGAGCTACTACAAACCATGTTGTATTGAGAGTTCCAAATTCATCTATCTACATACGAGAGAGCAGAGGGAAACCTAAATATGAAAACTGCTACTGTAGACGAACGCTTCAACCTGGAAGAACAAAATTTGGTGAGCCAATTGGGATTTGTGAACTGATCATTACCACAAAGTATCATAAGGATTGGGTGAAAAAATATTTGCAGGTATTTCGGAAACTCGTTAATTTTAGAAGGTTGGCAAACCCTCTCAATGAAAGTGCTTTTCCACAGTCTGTGCCTAGGGCTACTTGAAGAGAAAACAAACCATAGAGACAAAACTGAGAACTCCTTTATTTTATCAAGTTTCAAAGAGCTACTACGAACCATGTTGGACTGAGAGTTCCAAATTCATCTCTATATACGAGAGAACAGAGTGAAACCTCAATATAAATACTGATACTGTAGACGAACGCTTAAACTTAGAAGAACAAAATTTGGTGAGCCAAGTGGGATTTGTGTACTGATCATTACCAGCAAGTATCATCAAGCTTGGGTGAAAAAATATTTGCTGGTATTTCGGAAACTCGTTAATTCTTAGAAGCTTGGAAACCCCTCTCAATGAAATTGCTTTTCCAAAGTCTGTGCCTAGGGCTACTTGAAGAGGAAACAAACCATAGCTACAAAACTGAGAACTCCTTTATTTTGTCAAGTTTCAAAGAGCTTCTACGAAACATGTTGGATTATAGTTCCAAATTCATCTATCTATATAGAAGTGAGCAGAGGAAACCTAATTCTAAAAACTGCTACTGTAGACGAACGCTTCTACCTAGAAGAACAAAATTTGGTGAGCCAAGTGGGATTTGTGTACTGATCATTTCCACTAAGTATCATCAAGATTGGGTGAAAAAGTGTTTGCTCGTATTTCGGAAACTCGTTAATTCTTAGAAGCTTGGCAACCCCTCTCAATGAAAGTGCTTTTCCACAGTCTGTGCCTAGGGCTACTTGGAAAAGGAAACAAACCATAGAGACAAAACTGAGAACTCCTTTATTTGTCAAGTTTCAAAGAGCTACTACAAACCATGTTGGATTGAGAGTTCCAAATTCATCTATCTATATACGAGAGAGCAGAGGGAAACCTAAATATGAAAACTGCTACGGTAGACGAACGCTTCAACCTGGAAGAACAAAATTTGGTGAGCCAAGTGGGATTTGTGAACTGATCATTACCACAAAGTATCATCAGGATTGGGTGAAAAAATATTTGCAGGTATTTCGGAAACTCGTTAATTTTAGAAGGTTGGCAAAACCTCTCAATGAAAGTGCTTTTCCACAGTCTGTGCCTAGGGCTACTTGAAGAGGAACAAACCATAGAGACAAAACTGAGAACTCCTTTATTTTGTCAAGTTTCAAAGAGCTACTACGAACCATGTTGGATTGATATTCCAAATTCATCTATCTATTACGAAAGAGCAGAGGGAAATCTAAATATAAAAACTGCTACTGTAGACGAACGCTTCAACCTAGAAGAACAAAATTTGGTGAGCCAAGTTTGATTTGTGAACTGATCATTACCACCAAGTATCATCAAGATTGGGTGAAAAAAAATTTGCTGGTGTTTCGGAAACTCGTTAATTCTTAGAAGCTTGGCAACCCCGCTCAATGAAAGTGCTTTTCCACAGCTGTGCTTAGGGCTACTTGAATAGAAAACAAAAAATAGAGACAAAACTGAAAACTCTTTTATTTTGTCAAGTTTCAAAGAGCTACTACAAACCATGTTGGATATATAGTACCAAATTCATCTGTCTATATAGGAGAGAACAGAGGGAAACCTGAATATAAAAACTGCTACTGTACACGTATGCTTCAACCTAGAAGAACAAAATTTTCGTGAGCCATGTGGGATTTGTGTACTGATCATTACCACCAAGTATCATCAAGATTGGGTGAAAAAATATTTGCTGGTATTTCGGAAACTCGATAATTCTTAGAAGCTAGGCAACCCCTCTCAATGAAAGTGCTTTTCCACAGTCTGTTCCTATGGCTACTTGAAGAGGAAACAAACCATAGAGAGAAAACTGAGAACTCCTTTATTTTGTCAAGTTTCAAAGAGCTACTACAAACCATGTTAGATTTAGAGTTCCATATTCATCTATCTATATAGGAGAGAACAGAGGGAAACCTAAATATAAAAAACTGCTACTGTACACGAATGCTTCAACCTAGAAGAACCAAATTTCGTGAGCCAAGTGGGATTTGTGTACTGATCATTAACACCAAGTATCATCAAGATTGGGTGAAAAAATATTTGCTGGTATTGGGAAACTCGATAATTCTTAGAAGCTTGGCCACCCCTCTCAATGAAAGTGCTTTTCCACAGTCTGTGCATAGGGCTACTTGAATAGGAAACAAAAATGGAGACAAACTGAGAACTCCTTTATTTTGTCAAGTTTCAAAGAGCTATTACGAACCATGTTGGATTTAGATTTCCAAATTCATCTATCTATATAGGAGAGAAAAGAGGGAAAACTAAATATAAAAACTGCTACTTTAGACGAACGCTTCAACTTGGAAGAACAAAATTTGGTGAGCCAAGAGGGATTTGTGTACTGATCATTACCACTAAGTATCATCAAGATTGGGTGAAAAAAGTGTTTGCTCGTATTTCGGAAACTCGTTAATTCTTAGAAGCTTGGCAACCCCCCTCAATGAAAGTGCTTTTCCACAGTCTGTGCCTAGGGCTACTTGAAGAGGAAACAAACTATAGAGACAAAACTGAGAACTCCTTTATTTTGTCAAGTTTCAAAGAGCTACTACGAACCATGTTGGATTTAGAGTTCCAAATTCATCTATCTATATAGGAGAGAACAGAGGGAAAACTAAATATAAAACAACTACTGTAGATGAACGCTTCAACCTAGAAGAACAAAATTTGGTGAGCCAAGTGGGATTTGTGTACTGATCATTGCCACCAAGTATCATCAAGATTGGGTGAAAATATGTTGCTGGTGTTTGGGACACTCGTTAATTTTTAGAAGCTTGGAAACCCCTCTCGATGAAAGTGCTTTTCCACAGTCTGTGCCTAGGGCTATGAAGAGGAAACAAACCTTAGAGACAAAACTGAGAACTCCTTTATATTGTCAGGTTTCCAAGAGCTACTACGAACCATGTTGGATTTAGAGTTCCAAATTCATCTATCTATATAGGAGAGAACAGAGGGAAAACTAAATATAAAAACAACTACTGTAGATGAACGCTTCAACCTAGAAGAACAAAATTTGGTGAGCCAAGTGGAATTTGTGTACTGATCATTACCACCAAGTATCATCAAGATTGGGTGAAAAAATATTTGCTGCTATTTCGGAAACTCGTAAATTCTTATAAGCTTGACAACCCCTCTCAATGAAAGTGCTTTTACACAGTCTGTGCTTAGGGCTACTTAAAGAGGAAACAAACCATAGATACAAAACTGAGAACTCCTTTATTTTGTCAAGTTTCAAAGAGCTACTACGAACCATGTTGGATTTAGAGTTCCAAATTCATATATCTATATAGGAGAGATCAGATGGAAATCTAAATATAAAAACTGCTACTGTAGACGAACGCTTCAACCTAGAAGAACAAAATTTGGTGAGCCAAGTGGGATTTGTGTACTGATCATTACCACCAAGTATCATCAAGATTGGGTGAAAAAATATTTGCTGGTATTTCGGAAACGCGTTAATTCTTAGAAGCTTGACAACCCCTCTAAATGAAAGTGCTTTTACACAGTCTGTGCTTAGGGCTATTTAAAGAGGAAACAAACCATAGAGACAAAACTGAGAACTCCTTTATTTTGTCAAGTTTCAAAGAGCTACTACAAACCATGTTGGATTTAGAGTTCCAAATTCATCTATCTATATAGGAGAGAGCAGATGGAAATCTAAATATAAAAACTGCTACTGCCGACGAACCCTTCAACCTAGAAGAACAAAATTTGGTGAGCCAAATGAGATTTGTGTACTGATCATTACCACCAAGTATCATCAAGATTGGGTGAAAAAATATTTGCAGGTATTTCGGAAACTCGTTAATTCTTAGAAGGTTGGCAACCCCTCTCAGTGAAAGTGCTTTTCCACAGTCTGTGCCTAGGGCTACATGAAGAGGAAACAAACCATAGAGACAAAACTGAGAACTCCTTTATTTTGTCAAGTTTCAAAGAGCTACTACAAACCATGTTGGATTTAGAGTTCCAACTTCATCTATCTATATAGGAGAGAACAGAGGGAAACCTAAATATAAAAACTGCTTCTGTAGACGAACGCTTCATCCTAGAAGAACAATATTTGGTGAGCCAAGTGGGAATTTTGTACTGATCATTACCACCAAGTGTCATCAAGATTGGGTGAAAAAATATTTGCTGGTATTTCGGAAACTCGTTAATTCTTAGAAGCTTGACAACCCCTCTCAATGAAAGTGCTTTTACACAGTCTGTGCTTAGGGCTACTTAAAGAGGAAACAAACCATAGAGACAAAACTGAGAACTCCTTTATTTTGTCAAGTTTCAAAGAGCTACTACAAACCATGTTGGATTTAGAGTTCCAAATTCATCTATCTATATAGGATTGAGCAGATGGAAATCTAAATATAAAAACTGCTACTGTAGACGAACGCTTCAACCTAGAAGAACAAAATTTGGTGAGCCAAGTGGGATTGGGTACTGATCATTACCACCAAGTATCATCAAGATTGGGTGAAAAAATATTTGCAGGTATTTCAGAAACTCTTTAATCTTAGAAGGTTGGTAACCCATCTCAATGAAAGTGCTTTTCCACAGTCTGTGCCTAGGGCTACTCAAGAGGAAACAAACTATAGAGACAAAAATGAGAACTCCTTTATTTTGTCAAGTTTCAAAGAGATACTACAAACCATGTTGGATATAGAGTTCTAAATTCATCTATCTATATAGGAGAGAACAGAAGGAAACCTAATAATAAAAAGTCCTACTGTAGATGAACGCTTCAACCTCTACCTAGAAGAACAAAATTTCGTGAGCCAAGTTGGATTGGTGTACTGATCATTACCACCAAGTATCATCAAGATTGGGTGAAAAAATATTTGCTGGTATTTGGGAAAATCGTTAATTCTTAGAATCTTGGCAACCCTCTCAATGAAAGTGCTTTTACACAGTCTGTGCTTAGGGTACTTAAAGAGGAAACAAACCATAGAGACAAAACTGAGAACTCCTTTATTTTGTCAAGTTTCAAAGAGCTACTACAAACCATGTTGGATTTAGAGTTCCAAATTCATCTATCTATATAGGAGAGAGCAGATGGAAATCTAAATATAAAAACTGCTACTGCAGACGAACGCTTCAACCTAGAAGAACAAAATTTGGTGAGCCACGTGGGATTTGTGTACTGATCATTACCACCAAGTATCATCAAGATTGGGTGAAAAAATATTTGCAGGTATTTCGGAAACTCGTTAATTCTTAGAAGGTTGGCAACCCCTTTCAATGAAAGTGCTTTTCCACAGTCTGTGCCTAGGGCTACTTGAAGAGGAAACAAACCATAGAGAAAAAACTGAAAACTCCTTTATTTTGTCAAGTTTCAAAGAGCTACTCCAAACCATGTTGGATTTAGAGTTCCAATTTCATCTATCTATATAGGAGAGAACAGAAGGAAACCTAAATATAAAAACTGCTACTGTACACGAACGGTTCAACCTAGAAGAAGAAAATTTTGTGAGCCAAGTGGGATTTGTGTACTGATCATTACCACCAAGTATCATCAAGATTGCCTAAAAAATATTTGCTGGTATTTCGGAAACTCGTTAATTCTTAGAAGCTTGCCAACCCCTCTCGATGAAAGTGCTTTTCCACAGTCTGTGCTTAGGGCTACTTAAAGAGGAAACAAACCATAGAGACAAAACTGAGAACTCCTATATTTTGTCAAGTTTCAAAGAGCTACTACAAACCATGTTGGATTTAGAGTTCCAAATTCATCTATCTATATAGGAGAGAACAGAAGGAAACTTAAATATAAAAACTGCTACTGTACACGAACGATTCAACCTAGAAGAACAAATTTGGTGAGCCAAGTGGATTTGTGTACTGATCAATACCACCAAGTATCATCAAGATTGCGTAAAAAAATATTTGCTGGTATTTCGGAAACTCGTTAATTCTTAGAAACTTGGCAACGCCTCTCGATGAAAGTGCTGTTCCACAGTCTGTGCCTAGGGCTACTTGAAGAGGAAACAAACCATAGAGACAAAACGGAGAACTCCTTTATTTTGTCAAGTTTCAAAGAGCTACTACGAACCATGTGGGATTTAGAGTTCCAAATTCATCTATCTATATAGGAGAGAACAGAAGGAAACCTAAATATAAAAACTGCTACTGTACACGAACGCTTCAACCTAGAAGAACAAAATTTCGTGAGCCAAGTGGGATTTGTGTACTAATCATTACCACCAAGTATCATCAAGATCGGGTGAAAAAATATTTGCTGGTATTTCGGGAAGTCGTTAATTCTTAGCAGCTTGGCAACACCTCTCAATGAAAGTGCTTTACACAGTCTGTGCTGAGGGCTACTTGAAGAGGAAACAAACCATAGAGGCAAAACTGAGAACTCCTTTATTTGTAAGGTTTCAAAGAGCTACTACAAAAATGTTGGATTTAGAGTTCCACATTCATCTATCTATATAGGAG